>NC_084628.1:48129633-48164633 GCF_033978795.1 Nerophis ophidion
TCAACTCAACTCCTCGTGTTTGGAGGAAGAGGAATACTGAGTTGCATCCCATATGTATACATATATACATACTTATGTACAAATACACACATACATACATAAGTGCACATGCATACATACATACATTGTTACATACATACAAATATACATACATACACAAACTTATTTATGCATACATACATACATACATATACATATGTATACATTGATACATACATGCATGCAAACAAATACATACATACACAAGTATACATACACATGTTTGCATACATACATACATACTAATGTAAATATACATTCATACATAAGTATACATATGTATGTATACATACATACATACATACATATATACATACATACACATATATATGCATACGAATGTATACATACATACGTACGTACATAAAAAGATACATACTATGTGTACATACATGAAAATGTATGCATACATACATACATACATACAAATTTGTTTACATATATACATACATATAAACATATGTATAGATTAATACATACATACATATGTATGGATACATATATACATATAAATAGATACATCGATACATAATTTATCATACATACAGACGTATGTAAATCGAAATACATACATATGTATATATACACATATCCATACTTATGTATCTAAAAATACATGAAAATGTGTATATACATACATTTATGCATACATACAAACATATGTATACATACAAACATACATATAAATACAGGCATACATCTACATACATACATACATACATACATACATGCATTAACCAATATGTACATACATACATGCATACATATATATAAATATGTATATGAATTACCGCATACATATTTTCACATTTATACATATATATACACATAAATACATCGATATATGAATACATATAAACATAAATATGTATACATACATGCATGTGTATACATACATACATACATACATTGATACATAAATACATATATACATAGGTACATATTTATACATACACACATGTATTTATACATACATACATGTATTCATGAATACATACAGTCGTACATGTATTCATACATTCATACATGTATACATTCATACATCTATTCATACATACATACATGTATTCATACATGTATTCACACATACATACATACATACATACATACATACATAAATATATTGATACATGTATTCATACATACAGATATTCATGCATGTATCTATACATACATACATATTTACATGCATACAGGTATTCATACATATATACATTCATACATTCACACATGTATTCCTACAAAACATACATTCATACATGTATACATACATACATGTATTCATACATACATACATTCATACCTGTATTTATACATTCATACGTGTATTTATACATAAATACATTCATACATTGATATATTCGTACATGTATTCATACATCTATTCATAAATACATACATTCATACATACATACATACATACATACATACATTCATACATGTATTCATACATTTATACATGTATTCTTTCATACATACATTCGTACATGTATTCATACATACATAAATACATTCATACATTTGTACATGTATTAAATCATACATGTATTCATACATGCATACATTCATACATCTATTCATACATACATACATTCAGACATTCAGACATTCATACATACATAAATATATTCATTCATACATTCATTCATACATACTTACATTCATTTATACATACTTTTATACATACTGTACATACAAACATGCATGCATTCATCCATTCACACATTCATTCATACATACATACATACATTCATGAATACATGCATACATACATTCATTAATACATACATTCAGACCTTCATACATACATACATATACATACATATACATACATAAACACATATATTCATACATACAATCAATCATACATACATTCATACACATATAGAGACATTCATACATACAAACATACATTCATTCATACATAGACACATTCATTCATACAAACATTCATTCATACATCTATTTATACATACATGTATACATTCATACATACATTCATTCACTCATTCATTCATACATTCACTCATTCATTCATACATACACACATTCATTCATACATACATACATAATACATACATACATAAATACATACATTGATTCATACATACAGTCATAAATTTTATACATACGTATATTCATATGTACATTCATTCGTACATACATTCACTCATACATTCATACATACATACATACATACAATCATGCATGTATTCATGGATATATACATGTATACATACATACATACATTCAAACAAACATAAATTCAGTAATTCATTTATTCATACGTACATACATACATACAAACATACATATATTCTTACATTCATACATACATACATACATGCATTCATACATACATACATATACATACATACATACATACATGCATGCATGCATGCATGCATGCATACATACATTCATTCATGCATACATACATTCATTTATACATTCATACAAACATTCATTCATATATGTATTTTTTCATACATACATTCATACATTCATAGCTGTATTCATACATACATGCATATATACATACATACATGCATACATTCATACATACATGCATGCATACATACATAAAAATACAAACATAAATACATACATACATACATACATGCATACATACATACATATACATAAAAAACATACATACATACATACATACATAGATACATACATACATTCATTCATACTTACATACATACACACATTTAAACATACATACATTCATAAATACATACATTCCTTCATTCATTCATACCTACATACATACATAAATACATACATTTATTCATACATACATACATTCATTCATGCATACATAAAAATATAAATGCATACATTTATTCATTCATACATACATACATTCATACATACATACCTACATATATTCATTCATACTTACATACATACTTAAATTTTCACATACATACATACAACATGCATACATACATACGTACAAACATACATACATTCAAACAAACATACATTCATTTATTCATACATACATACATACATACATTCTTACATACATTCTTACATACATGCATACATACATACATACATACATAAATATACATACATAGATACATACATACATACATACATTCATACATGCATACATTCATACATGCATACATACACACATACATACATACATATATTGATACATGCATGCATACATACATTAAAATGCAAACATAAATACATACATATATTCATACATGCATACATACATACATATATATCCATAAAAACATACATACATGCATACATACATCCATTCATACTTACATACATTCATACATACATAAATACATACATTCTTTCAAACATGTATACATTCATTAATACATTTATTCATACACACATGCATACATACATACATGCATGCATGCATACATACATACATACATGCATGCATACATACATACTTACATACATGCATGCATACATACATACTTACATACATAAGTTCATATATTCATGCATTCATACATTCATTCATACATACATTCATACTAACATTCATTCATATATATATTTTTTCATACATACATTCATAGCTGTATTCATACATACATGCATACATACATACATTCATACATACATACATACATGAATACATTTATACATACATTCATTAATACATACATACATACATACACACATACATACACACATTTAAACATACATATACATACATACATACACACACATATATATTCATACATACAATCATTCATACACATATACAGACATTCATACATACATTCATTCATACATGGACACATTCATACATACATTCATTCATACATCTATTTATACATACATATATACATTCATACATACATACATTCATTCATACATACACACATTCATTCATACATGCATACATACATTCATACATACATACATACATATATTCATACATACATAAATACATACACTGATTCATATATACATTCATAAATGTTATACATATGTATATTCATACCTACATTCATTCATACATACATACATTCATTCATACATACATGTATGTATACATTCATTAATACATACATACAAACATAAATACATTTATTCATACACACATGCATACATACATACATACATACATGCATGCATACATACATACATACATAAGTTCATATATTCATGCATGCATACATACTTTCATACATTCATTCATACATACATTCATACTAACATTCATTCATATATATATTTTTTCATACATACATTCATACATTCATAGCTGTATTCATACATACATACATACATGCATACATTCATACATATATACATACATGAATACATTCATACATACATTCATTAATACTAACATACATACATACACACATTTAAACATACATACATACATACACACACATATTCATACATACAATCATTCATACACATATACAGACATTCATACATACATTCATTCATACATGGACACATTCATACATACATTCATTCATACATACATATATACATTCATACATACATAAATTCATTCATACATACATTCATACATACACACATTCATTCATACATGCATACATACATACATTCATACATACATACATACATATATTCATACATACATAAATAAATACACTGATTCATATATACATTCATAAATGTTATACATATGTATATTCATACCTACATTCATTCATACATACATACATTCATTCATACATACATACATTCATTCATACATACATGTATGTATACATTCATTAATACATACATACAAACATAAATACATTTATTCATACACACATGCATACATACATACATACATACATGCATGCATACATACATACATAAGTTAATATATTAATGCATGCATACATACATTCATACATTCATTCATACATACATTCATACTAACATTCATTCATATATATATTTTTTCATACATACATTCATACATTCATAGCTGTATTCATACATACATACATACATGCATACATTAATACATACATACATACATACATACATACATTCATACATACATTCATTAATACTAACATACATACATACACACATTTAAACATACATACATACATACACACACATATATATTCATACATACAATCATTCATACACATATACAGACATTCATACATACATTCATTCATACATGGACACATTCATACATCTATTTATACATACATATATACATTCATACATACATTCATTCATACATACATTCATACATACACACATTCATTCATACATGCATACATACATACATTCATACATACATACATACATACATACATTCATACATACACTGATTCATATATACATTCATAAATTGTATACATATGTATATTCATACCTACATTCATTCATACATACATACATTCATTCATACATTCATACATACATATATACATACAATCATACATACATACATACAATCATGCATGTATTCATGGATATATACATGTATACATACATACATACATTCAAACAAACATAAATTCATACATTCATTTATTCATACATACATACATACATACATACAAACATACATATAGTCTTACATTCATACATACATACAAACATACATATATTCTTACATTCATACATACATACATACATGCATTCATACATACATACATACATGCATTCATACATACATATATACATATGCTTACATACATACATACATACATACACACATACATACATGCATACATACATATATGAATTCATGCATATATGCATTCATACATTAATTTATACATTCATACAAACATTCATTCATATATATTTTTTTTCATACATACATTCATAGCTGTATTCATACATACATGCATATATACATACATACATACATGCATACATTCATACAT
The DNA here is from genome assembly GCF_033978795.1 of Nerophis ophidion. NCBI lineage: Eukaryota > Metazoa > Chordata > Actinopteri > Syngnathiformes > Syngnathidae > Nerophis > Nerophis ophidion. The sequence continues at coordinate 48,135,558 of NC_084628.1, forward strand.
ACATGCATGCATACATACATAAAAATACAAACAAATACATACATACATACATATATATACATAAAAAAACATACATACATACATACATTCATTCATACTTACATACATACACACATTTAAACATACATACATTTATAAATACATACATTCCTTCATTCATTCATACATACATACATACATACATATATACATTCATTCATACATACATTCATTCATACATACATACAAACAAATGCATACATTTATTCATACATACATACATACATACATACATACATACATACATACATACATTCATACATACATACATACATACATACATACATACCTACATATATTCATTCATACATACATGCATACATACATTCTTACATTTTCACATACATACATACATGCATACATACATACATACAAACATACATACAAACAAACATAAATTCATACATTCATTTATTCATACATACATACATACATACATTCTTACATACATGCATACATGCATACATACATACATATATACATTCTTACATACATACATTCATACGTAAATATACATTAATACATACATACATACTTGTATACATACATACATACATTCATACATGCATACATACACACATACATACATATATTGATACATGCATGCATACATACATTAAAATGCAAACATAAATACATACATATATTCATACATGCATACATACATATATATATAGCCATAAAAACATACATACATGCATACATACATTCATTCATACTTACATACATACATTCATACATACATATATACATACATTCTTTCAAACATGTATACATTCATTAATACATACATACAAACATAAATACATTTATTCATACACACATACATACATACATATATACATACATACATTTTTACATTCTTACATACATACATACATGCATACATACATACATACATACATGCAGACATACATACATACATTCTTACATACATACATACATACATACATACATGCATACATGCATACATTCATTCATACATAAATACACACATTCATACATAAAGACATACATATATACATTCAAACATACGTACATTCATACATACATATTTACGTACGTACATACATACATACATTCATTCATACGTAAAGACATACATACATACATACATACATAAATATACATACATACATGCATACATACACACATATATTGATACATGCATGCATACATACATACATTAAAATGCAAACATAAATACATACATATATTCATACATGCATACATACATATATATATCCATAAAAAACATACATACATGCATACATACATTCATTCATTCATACATACATACATTCATTCATACATACACTCTTTCAAACATGTATGCATTCATTAATACATTTATTCATACACACATGCATACATACATACATACATACATACATTCTTACATATATACATACATGCATGCATGCATGCATGCATACATACATACATACATTCATTCATACATAAATACATACATACATTCATTCATACATAAATACATACATACATACATACATACATTCAAACATACGTACATTCTTACATATATATGTACGTACGTACATACATACATACATTCATACATACATACATTCATTCATACATTCATTCATACATACCTTCATACAAACATTCATTCATATATATATATTTTCATACATACATACATTCATTCATATATACAGACATGTGTTAATGTATTTAGACACACATTCATGTATACCTACATACATTAATTTATACATTTATTCATACACACATTCATACATGTATTCATACATTCAAATATTTATTCATACATACAGTCATACATACATACATTCATGCATGTCTTCATACATTCATACATACACACATACATACATATATACATTTATATATTTATTCATACATACATACATTCATACATGTATTCATACATTCATATATTCTTACATGTATTCATACATACATACATACATACATTCATACATACATGTATTCATACATTCATATATTCTTACATGTATTCATACATACATTCATACATGAATTTATACATACCTACTTTCATACATGTATTTCTACTTACATATATTCATACATTCATACTTGTATTCATACATACATACATACATTCATCCATACATACATTCACATATTCATTAATACATACATACATTCATTCATACATATATTTATTAATAAATATTTTTTCATACATATATTCATTCATACATACATACATTCATTCATACCTACAAACATTCATCTATACATACATGTATTTATACATACATACATTCATACGTGTATTCATACATTCATATATTCAGACATGCATTCATACATGTATTCATACATACATACATACATTTCTACATGTATTCATACATACATACATTTTTACATGTAGTCATACATACATTCATACATGTATTCATACTTTACTTACATACATATATATATATCAATTCATACATTTATTCATACATACATGTATTTATACATTCATATATTCATACATGTATTCATACATACATACATGTATTCATTCATACTTATATTCATACATGCATATATACATACATGTATTCATACATACATCAGAATTAGAATAGTTTTTATTGCCTTTGTTTGAGAACGGGTGCACAAACCAGGAGGTGTACTTTGGTGCAATGGTGCAACATCAAAGACAGAATAACAACACAGACTAGGTAATAACATGAGCTGTAACTGAGCTATCAGACCTTGGTATTGTTCACGTGTCTGATCACCCAGGGGCAAAAACTGTTCATGTGGCAGGAGGTGTGGGTCTGGAGGGACCATAGTCTCCTGCCTGAGGGGAGAGGGGACAATATTTTGTGTCCAGGGTGAGAAGAGTCAGCTGTGATCTGACCCACACACACGGCCCCTGGTCCTGGAGGAGAACAGGTCCTGGAGGGGTGGGAGTTTGCAGCCAATCAGCTACTCAGCAGCATGTACCTTGTACTACAGTCCATTGTAGTCCTGGACTGTGGCGCTGGGGAACTACACCGTGATGGAGGAGGTGAGGATGGACTCCATGATGGATGAATAAAACTATAACACCAGCATCTTTGTCGGCACTTTCAGTGTTTTCATGCTCTGCATTCATACATTCATTCATTTATTCATACATAAATACATTCATACATGTATTCATACATTTATTCATATATACATTCATACAAGTTTTCATACATACATACATTCTTACATTTATTCATTCATTCATACATACATTTATACATGTATTTAAACATACATACATACATGTATTCAATCATATATTCATATTTTTTACATACATTCATACATTTATACATTCAAACAATCATACATGTTTTCAAACATACATACATACATACATTTATACATGTATTTATACATACATACATAGATGCATACAAATATTCATACATACATGTATAGATTCATACATACATAGATGTATTCATACATACAAACATACATACATACAATCATACATGGATTCAGTTATTCATACATACATTTATACATTCATACATGTATTCATACTAACATACATACATACAAACATACATACATACATACATACATGTATTCATTCAGACATATATTTATGCATGTATTAATACATACATACATACATACATTCGTACATACATACATACACACAAACATTGATTCATACAATCATACATGTATGCGTTCATACATGTATTCATACATACATACATTCATGCATGTATTCATACATACATACATACATTCATGCATGTTTTCATACTGACATACATATAAACATACACATACATACATATGCACATACATACATTTATGCATTTATTCATACATACATGAATACATTCATACATACATGTTTTCATACATACATGCATACATTAATACATGTATTCATACATACATACGTAAGTATATTCATACATTCATACATGTATTCATACATACATACATACATACATACATTTATTCATACATACATTTATACATTCATACATATATTCATACATAAATTAATACATTCAAACATTCATACATGTAGTCATACATTCATACATGTAATCATACATACAAACATACATACAATCATACATACATACATTCATGCATGTATTCATACATACATACATTCATGCATGTATTCATACATACATACATACATACATACATGCTTTCATACTGACATACATATAAACATACACATACATACATACATACATTTATGCATGTATTCATACATACATAAATAAATACATTCATTAATACGTGTGTTCATACATACATACATACATATATTAATACATGTATTCATACTTACATACATTAATACATGTATTCATACATACATACATACATAAGTATATTCATACATGTATTCATTCATACATACATACATACATACATTTATTCATACATACATTTATACATTCATACATATATTCATACATACATTAATAAATTCAAACATTCATATATGTAGTCATACATTCATACATGTATTCATACACACATACATACATTCATACATGTATTCATACATACATACATACATACATACAATCATACATGTATTCATGCATACATTATACATTCATACATGTATTCATACATACATTAATACATTCAAACATTCATACATACATACATACATGTATTCATACATACGTACATTCATACATGTATTCATACATATATACATACATACATTAATACAAGCAAACGTATTCATACATACATACATTCATACTTTCATACATTCATACATTTATTCATACATATATACATTTATACTTGTATTCATACATACATTGAAGCATTCATACATGTATTCATACATACATACATGTATACATAAATACATGTATTCATACATACATACATACATACATAATTATATTCATACATTCAAACATGTATTCATACATACATAATTATATTCATACATTCAAACATGTATTCATACATACATACATTCATACATTCACACATGTAATCATACATACATACATTCATACATTCACACATGTAATCATACATACATACATTCATACATGTATTCATACATAAATTCATACAATCATACATGTATGCATTCATTCATGTATTCATACATACATACATACATATATGCATACATACATACATTCATAAAATCATACATGTATGCATTTATACATGTAATCATGCATTTATACATGCATTCATACATGTGTTCATACATACATTATTCAAACAAATATTCATACATACATACATGTATTCATACATACATACATGTTTTCATACTGACATACATATAAACAAACACATAAATACATACATACATTTATACATGCATACATACATGTAATCATACATTTATACATGCATTCATACATGTATTCATACATACATTATTCAAACAAGTATTCATACATACATACATTCATACATGTATTCATACAAACATACATACATACATGTATTCATTTATTCATGCATACATTTATACATTCATACATGTATTCATACAAACATACATACATTCATACATACATGTATTCATTCATACATACATTTATGCATATATTCATTCATACATACATTTATGCATGTATTAATACATACATACATACAATTATGCATGTATTCATACATACATACAATTATGCATGTATTCATACATACATACATACATGTATTCATACATACATTGATTCATACAATCATACATGTATGCATTCATACATGTATTCATACATACATACATTCATACATGTATTCATACATACATACATTCATGCATGTATTCATACATACATACATTCATGCATGTATTCATACATACATACATTCATGCATGTATTCATACATACATTCATGCATGTATTCATACATACATACATGCATGTATTCATACATACATACATGTTTTCATACTGACATACATATAAACATACACATACATTTATGCATGTATTCATACATACATGGATACATTCATACATACATACATACATACATGCATACATTAATTCATGTATTCATACATACATACATACATGTATTCATACATACATACATACATACATGTATTCATACATACATACATAAGTATATTCATACATATATTCATACATACATACATTCATACATATATTCATACATACATTAATACATTCAAACATACATACATGTAGTCATACATTCATACATGTATTCATACATACAAACATACATGTATTCATACATACATAAGTATATTCATACATTCATACATGTATTCATTTATTCATTAATACGTTTATACATTCATACATATATTCATACATACATTAATACATTCAAACATTCATACATGTAGTCATACATTTATGCATGTATTCATACATACATACATGTATTCATACATACATACATGTATTCATTTATTCTTACATACATTTATACATGTATTCATACATACATTAATACATTCAAACATTCATACATACATACATACATGTATTCATACATACGTACATTCATACATGTATTCATACATATATACATACAAACATTAATACAAGCAAACATGTATTCATACATACATACATACATACTTTCATACATGTATTCATACATGTTTTCATACATATATACATTTATACTTGTATTCACACATACATTAATACATTCAAACATTCATACATGTATTCATACAATTATGCATGTATTCATACATACATACATGTATACATGTATTCATACATAAATACACGTATTTACATAAATACATACGTAAATACATACATAATTATATTCATACATTCAAACATGTATTCATGCATTCATACATTCACACATGTAGTCATACAAACATACATAGATACATACAATCATACATGTATGCATTCATTCATGTATTCATACATACATACATGTATGCATTCATACATTTATTCATACATACATACATGCATACATACATACATGCATTCATAAAATCATACATGTATGCATTTATACATGTATTCATACATACATACATACATATATGCATACATACATACATTCATAAAATCATACATGTATGCATTTATACATGTAATCATGCATTTATACATGCATTCATACATGTGTTCATACATACATTATTCAAACAAATATTCATACATACATACATGTATTCATACATACATACATGTTTTCATACTGACATACATATAAACAAACACATAAATACATACATACATTTATACATGCATACATACATGTAATCATACATTTATACATGTAATCATACATTTATACATGCATTCATACATGTATTCATACATACATTATTCAAACAAGTATTCATACATACATACATTCATACATGTATTCATACAAACATACATACATACATGTATTCATTTATTCATGCATACATTTATACATTCATACATGTATTCATACAAACATACATACATTCATACATACATGTATTCATTCATACATACATTTATGCATGTATTCATTCATACATACATTTATGCATGTATTAATACATACATACATACATACATACAATTATGCATGTATTCATACATACATACAATTATGCATGTATTCATACATACATACATGTATTCATACATACATTGATTCATACAATCATACATGTATGCATTCATACAATCATACATGTATGCATTCATACATGTATTCATACATACATACATTCATGCATGTATTCATACATACATACATTCATGCATGTATTCATACATACCTACATTCATGCATGTATTCATACATACCTACATTCATGCATGTATTCATACATACCTACATTCATGCATGTATTCATACATACCTACATTCATGCATGTATTCATACATACGTACATTCATGCATGTATTCATACATACATACATGTTTTCATACTGACATACATATAAACATACACATACATTTATGCATGTATTCATACATACATGGATACATTCATACATACATACATACATACATGCATACATTAATTCATGTATTCATACATACATACATACATGTATTCATACATACATACATAAGTATATTCATACATATATTCATACATACATACATACATTCATACATATATTCATACATACATTAATACATTCAAACATACATACATGTAGTCATACATTCATACATGTATTCATACATACAAACATACATGTATTCATATATACATAAGTATATTCATACATTCATACATGTATTCATACATGTATTCATTTATTCATTAATACGTTTATACATTCATACATATATTCATACATACATTAATACATTCAAACATTCATACATGTAGTCATACATTTATGCATGTATTCATACATACATACATGTATTCATACATACATACATGTATTCATTTATTCTTACATACATTTATACATGTATTCATACATACATTAATACATTCAAACATTCATACATACATACATACATGTATTCATACATACGTACATTCATACATGTATTCATACATATATACATACAAACATTAATACAAGCAAACATGTATTCATACATACATACATACACACTTTCATACATGTATTCATACATGTTTTCATACATATATACATTTATACTTGTATTCACACATACATTAATACATTCAAACATTCATACATGTATTCATACAATTATGCATGTATTCATACATACATACATGTATACATGTATTCATACATAAATACACGTATTTACATAAATACATACGTATATACATACATAATTATATTCATACATTCAAACATGTATTCATGCATTCATACATTCACACATGTAGTCATACAAACATACATAGATACATACAATCATACATGTATGCATTCATACATTTATTCATACATACATACATGCATTCATAAAATCATACATGTATGCATTTATACATGTATTCATACATGTAATCATACATTTATACATGCATTCAGACATGTATTCATACATACATTATTCAAACAAGTATTCATACATACATACATTCATACATGTATTCATACATACATACAGACATACATACATACATACATGTTTTCATACTGACATACATATAAACATACACATACATACATTTATACATGCATTCATACATGTAATCATACATTTATACATGCATTCATACATGTAATCATACATTTATACATGCATTCATACATGTATTCATACATTCATACATGTATTCATACATACATTATTCAAACAAGTATTCATACATACATACAATCATACATGTATTCATTTATTAATACATACATTCATACATGTATTCATACAAACATACATACATACATACATTTATGCATGTATTAATACATACATACAAACATACAATTATGCATGTATTCATGCATACATACAATTATGCATGTATTCATACATACATACATACATGCATACATACATACAATTATGCATGTATTCATACATACATACATACATACATGTATTCATACATACATACATTCATACATACATTGATTCATATAATCATACATGTGTGCATTCATACATGTATTCATACATACATACATTCATGCATGTATTCATACATACATACATATATTCATACATACATTAATACATTCAAACATTCATACATGTAGTCATACATTCATACATGTATTCATACATACAAACATACATGTATTCATACATACATACATGCATGTATTCATACATACATACATACATGCATGTATTCATACATACATACATGCATGTATTCATACATACATACATGCATGTATTCATACATACATACATACATGCATGTATTCATACATACATGCATGTATTCATACATACATATATGTATTTATTCATACATACATGAATACATTCAACATACATGTTTTCATACATACATACATGCACGCATACATTAATACATGTATACATACATACATACATACATACATGTATGCATGTATTCATATATACATACATGCATGCATGTATTCATACATACATACATGCATGCATGTATTCATACATACATACATGCATGCATGTATTCATACATACATACATTCATGCATGTATTCATACATACATACATACATACATTCATGCATGTAGTCATACATACATACATTCATGCATGTATTCATACATACATACATTCATGCATGTATTCATACATACATACATTCATGCATGTATTCATACATACATACATTCATGCATGCATTCATACATACATACATGCATGCATTCATACATACATACATTCATGCATGTATTCACACATACATACATTCATGCATGTATTCACACATACATACATTCATGCATGTATTCACACATACATACATTCATGCATGTATTCACACATACATACATTCATGCATGTATTCACACATACATACATGCATGTATTCACACATACATACATGCATGTATTCACACATACATACATGCATGTATTCATACATACATACATTCATGCATGTATTCATACATACATACATTCATGCATGTATTCATACATACATACATACATTCATGCATGTATTCATACATACATACATACATTCATGCATGTATTCATACATACATACATACATTCATGCATGTATTCATACATACATACATACATACATGCATGCATGTATTCATACATACATACATACATGCATTCATACATACATACATACATGCATGTATTCATACATACATACATGCATGTATTCATACATACATACATACATACATGTATTCATACATACATACATGCATGTATTCATACATACATACATGCATGTATTCATACATACATGTATTCATACATACATACATACATGCATGTATTCATACATACATGTATTCATACATACATACATACATGCATGTATTCATACATACATACATGCATGTATTCATACATACATACATGCATGTATTCATACATACATGCATGTATTCATACATACATACATACATACATACATGCATGTATTCATACATACATACATACATACATGCATGTATTCATACATACATACATACATACATGTTTTCATACTGACATACATATAAACATACACATACATACATTTATGTATTTATTCATACATACATGAATACATTCATACATACATGTTTTCATACATACATACATGCATACATTAATACATGTATTCATACATACATACATACATACATTAATACATGTATTCATACATACATAAGTATATTCATACATTCATACATATATTCATACATACATTCATACAAACATACATACATGTATGCATGCATGCATGTATGTATATATGAATACATGCATACATGTATGTATGTATGAATGTATGTATGTATGTATGTATACATGTATTAATGTATGCATGCATGTATGTATGTATGAAAACATGTATGTTGAATGTATTCATGTATGTATGAATAAATACATATATGTATGTATGAATACATGCATGTATTCATACATATATGTATTTATTCATACATACATGAATACATTCAACATACATGTTTTCATACATACATACATGCATGCATACATTAATACATGTATACATACATACATACATACATTCATACATACATACATGTATGCATGTATTCATATATACATACATGCATGCATGTATTCATACATACATACATGCATGCATGTATTCATACATACATACATGCATGCATGTATTCATACATACATACATTCATGCATGTATTCATACATACATACATACATACATTCATGCATGTAGTCATACATACATACATTCATGCATGTATTCATACATACATACATTCATGCATGTATTCATACATACATACATTCATGCATGCATTCATACATACATACATGCATGCATTCATACATACATACATTCATGCATGTATTCACACATACATACATTCATGCATGTATTCACACATACATACATTCATGCATGTATTCACACATACATACATGCATGTATTCACACATACATACATGCATGTATTCACACATACATACATGCATGTATTCACACATACATACATTCATGCATGTATTCATACATACATACATTCATGCATGTATTCATACATACATACATTCATGCATGTATTCATACATACATACATACATTCATGCATGTATTCATACATACATACATTCATGCATGTATTCATACATACATACATACATTCATGCATGTATTCATACATACATACATACATGCATGTATTCATACATACATACATACATGCATGTATTCATACATACATACATACATGCATGTATTCATACATACATACATGCATGTTTTCATACTGACATACATACATACATGTTTTCATACTGACATACATATAAACATACACACATACATTTATGTATTTATTCATACATACATGAATACATTCATACATACATGTTTTCATACATACATACATGCATACATTAATACATGTATTCATACATGCATACATACATTAATACATGTATTCATACATACATAAGTATATTCATACATTCATACATATATTCATACATACATTCATACAAACATACATACATGTATTCATACATACATTTATACATTCATACATACATTAGTACATTCAAACATTCACACATGTATTCATACATACAAACATACATACATACATACAATCATACATACATACATTCATGCATGTATTCATACATACATACAATCATACAATTATGCATGTAATCATACATACATTTATACATTCATACAAACATACATACATACATACATACATTTATGCATGTATTAATACATACATACATACAATTATGCATGTATTCATACAATTATGCATTTATTCATACATACATACATACATACATACATACATACATACATACATGTATTCATACATACATACATTCATACATTGATTCATATAATCATACATGTGTGCAATCATACATGTATTCATACATGCATACATTCATGCATGTATTCATGCATGAATACATTCATGCATGTATTCATACATACATACATTCATGCATGTATTCATACATACATACATACATGTTTTCATACTGACATACATATAAACATACACATACATACATACATTTATGTATTTATTCATACATACATGAATACATTCAACATACATGTTTTCATACATACATACATACATTAATACATGTATGCATTCATACATTGATTCATATAATCATACATGTATGCATTCATACATGTATTCATACATACATACATTCATACATACATACATTCATGCATGTATTCATACATACATACATTCATGCATGTATTCATACATACATTCATGCATGTATTCATACATACATACATTCATGCATGTATTCATACATACATACATTCATGCATGTATTCATACATACATACATTCATGCATGTATTCATACATACATACATACATTCATGCATACATACATACATGCATGTATTCATGCATACATACATACATGCATGTATTCATACATACATACATACATGCATGTATTCATACATACATACATACATGCATGTATTCATACATACATACATACATGCATGTATTCATACATACATACATACATGCATGTATTCATACATACATACATTCATGCATGTATTCATACATACATACATTCATGCATGTATTCATACATACATACATTCATGCATGTATTCATACATACATACATTCATGCATGTATTCATACATACATACATTCATGCATGTATTCATACATACATACATTCATGCATGTATTCATACATACATACATTCATGCATGTATTCATACATACATACATACATGCATGTATTCATACATACATACATACATGCATGTATTCATACATACATACATGCATGTATTCATACATACATACATACATGCATGTATTCATACATACATACATGCATGTATTCATACATACATACATACATGCATGTATTCATACATACATACATACATGCATGTATTCATACATACATACATACATACATGCATGTATTCATACATGCATGTATTCATACATACATACATACATACATACATGCATGTATTCATACATACATTCATACATGCATGTATTCATACATACATTCATACATGCATGTATTCATACATACATTCATACATGCATGTATTCATACATACATACATGCATGTATTCATACATACATACATGCATGTATTCATACATACATACATGCATGTATTCATACATACATACATGCATGTATTCATACATACATACATGCATGTATTCATACATACATACATGTATTCATACATACATACATTCATGCATGTATTCATACATACATGCATGTATTCATACATACATTCATGCATGTATTCATACATACATGCATGTATTCATACATACATTCATGCATGTATTCATACATACATACATGCATGTATGTATGTATGAATACATGCATGTATGTATGTATGAATACATGCATGTATTCATACATACATACATGCATGTATTCATACATACATACATGTATTCATACATACATACATACATACATGTATTCATACATACATACATTCATGCATGTATTCATACATACATGCATGTATTCATACATACATTCATGCATGTATTCATACATACATGCATGTATTCATACATACATTCATGCATGTATTCATACATACATACATGCATGTATTCATACATGCATGTATTCATACATGCATGTATTCATACATGCATGTATTCATACATGCATGTATTCATACATGCATGTATTCATACATACATGCATGTATTCATACATACATGCATGTATTCATACATACATGCATGTATTCATACATACATGCATGTATTCATACATACATGCATGTATTCATACATACATGCATGTATTCATACATACATGCATGCATTCATACATACATACATGCATGCATTCATACATACATACATGCATGCATTCATACATACATACATGCATGTATTCATACATACATACATGCATGTATTCATACATACATGCATGTATTCATACATACATACATGCATGTATTCATACATACATACATGCATGTATTCATACATACATACATGCATGTATTCATACATACATACATGCATGTATTCATACATACATACATGCATGTATTCATACATACATGCATGCATGTATTCATACATACATGCATGCATGTATTCATACATACATGCATGCATGTATTCATACATACATGCATGCATGTATTCATACATACATGCATGCATGTATTCATACATACATGCATGCATGTATTCATACATACATACATGCATGTATTCATACATACATGCATGTATTCATACATACATACATGCATGTATTCATACATACATACATGCATACATGCATGTATTCATACATACATACATGCATGTATTCATACATACATACATACATGCATGTATTCATACATACATGCATGTATTCATACATACATGCATGTATTCATACATACATGCATGTATTCATACATACATGCATGTATTCATACATACATGCATGTATTCATACATACATGCATGTATTCATACATACATGCATGTATTCATACATACATGCATGTATTCATACATACATGCATGTATTCATACATACATGCATGTATTCATACATACATGCATGTATTCATACATACATGCATGTATTCATACATACATGCATGTATTCATACATACATGCATGTATTCATACATACATGCATGTATTCATACATACATGCATGTATTCATACATACATGCATGTATTCATACATACATGCATGTATTCATACATACATGCATGTATTCATACATACATGCATGTATTCATACATACATGCATGTATTCATACATACATACATGCATTCATACATACATACATGCATGTATTCATACATACATACATGCATGTATTCATACATAAATACATTCATGCATGTATTCATACATACATACATGCATGTATTCATACATACATACATGCATGTATTCATACATACATACATGCATGTATTCATACATACATACATGCATGTATTCATACATACATACATGCATGTATTCATACATACATACATACATGTTTTCATACTGACATACATATAAACATACACATACATACATTTATGTATTTATTCATACATACATGAATACATTCATACATACATACATACATGCATACATTAATACATGTATTCATACCTACATACATAAGTAAATTCATACATTCATACATATATTCATACAAACATACATACATGTATTCATACATACATGTATACATTCATACATATATTCATACATACATTAATACATTCAAACATTCATATATGTAGTCATACATTCATACATGTATTCATACATACAAACATACATACATACAATCATACATACATACATTCATGCATGTATTCATACATACATACATTCATGCATGTATTCATACATACATACATTCATGCATGTATTCATACATACATACATACATACATGTTTTCATACTGACATACATATAAAAATACACATACATACATGTATTCATGCATACATAAATACATACATACATTAATACATGTATTCATACATGCATACATGTATTCATACATACATGTATTCATACATACATACATAAGTATATTCATACATGTATTCATACATACAAACATACATGTATGCATTTATTCATACATACATTTATACATATATTCATACATACATTAATACATTCATACATGTAGTCATACATTTATGCATGTATTCATACATACATACATTCATACATGTATTCATACATAAAAACATACATACATGTATTCATTTATTCATACATACATTTATACATGTATTCATACATACATTAATACATTCAAACATTCATACATACATGTATTCATACATACGTACATTCATACATATATACATACATACATTAATACAAGCAAACATGTATTCATACATACATACATACATGTATTCATACATACATTAATACATTCAAACATTCATACATACATATATACATGTATTCATACATACATTAATACATTCAAACATTCATACATACATACATACATACATACGTACATTCATACATGTATTCATACATATATACAAGCAAACATGTATTCATACATACATTTATACTTGTATTCATACATACATAAATTCATACATGTATTCATACATACATACATGTATACATGTATTCATACATAAATACATGTATTCATACATACGTACATACATACATAATTATATTCATACATTCAAACATGTATTCATACATACATACATTCACACATGTAGTCATACATACATACATACATGTATTCATACATACATACATTTATACAATCATACATGTATGCATTCATTCATGTATTCATACATACATACATGTATGCATACATACATACATACATAAAATCATACATGTATGCATTTATACATGTATTCATACATGTATTAATACATACATTATTCAAACAAGTATTCATACACACATACATACATACATACAATTATGCATGTATTCATACATACATACATACAATTATGCATGTATTCATACATACATATATACAATTATGCATGTATTCATACATACATACATGTATTCATACATACATACATGTATTCATACATACATACATTCATGTATTCATACATACATCTATTCATACAATCATACATGTATGGATTCATTCATGTATTCATACATACATACATATATGTATGCATGTATTCATACATACATACATGTATTCATACATACATACATAAGTACATTCATACACTCATACATGTATTCATACATACATACATAGTTAAATACATACATGTATTCATTCATACATACATATATACATACATTCATAAATTTATTCATACATGTATTCATACCTACATACATTCATACATGTATTCATACATACATGTATTCATACATACATACATTCATATATTCACACTTCAATTCATACATGTATTCATACATACATACATTCATACATTCACACATGTAGTCATACATACATGTATTCACACATACATACATTTATACAATCATACATACATATATGCATAAATACATACATTTATACACGTATTCAGACATACATATATTCATACATACATACATGTATTCATAAATACATCCATACATGCATGTTTTCATACATACATACATTTATGCATGTATTCATACATGCATATATTTATGCATGTATTCATTTACACATACATACATTCATACATACATGTCTTCATACATACACATACATGTATTCATACATACATTTATACATTCAAACATTCATACATGTATTCATACATACATTAATACATGCATACATACATGTATTCATGCATACATACATGTATTCATGCATACATACATACATACATACATGTATTCATGCATACATACATGTATTCATGCATACATACATACACACTATGTATATATATATATATATATATATATATATATATATATATATATATACATACATACATATATATATGTATTCATACATACATTCATTCATTCATTTTTTCATACAAACATACATTCATGTATTTGTACATACAATAATTCATACATACATACATTCATTCATACATACATACATATATTCATACATGCAGACATTTATGCATGTAGTCATACATACATACGTACATTTATACATGTATTTATACATAAACATTCATACATGTATTCATACATACATACATTTATTCATACATATATAATTATATTCATACATTCATACATGTATTCATACATACTGTACATGTATTCATACATACATACATATATAATTATATTCATACATGTATTCCTACATACATTCGTACATTCACACATGTATTCATACATACATGTATGCATCCATACATACATACATGTATTCATACATACATACATCTATTCATACCGACATTAATACATAAATACATACATACATGCATCCATACATACATACATTCATGTATGTATTCATGTATTCATACATTCATGTATTCATACTGACATTAATACATAAACACATACATACATGTATTCATATATACATACATACTGAGATTACTACATTATACATTATACATTCATACATAAATTCTTGTATTCATTCATACATGTATTTATACATACATGTATTCATACATACATACATTAATTCATACATGTATTCATTCATACATTTATTCATTCATTCATACATACATTCATTCATACATACATACATACATACATACATACATTCATTCATTTTTTCATTCAAACATACATTCATGTATTTATACATTCATACATACATACATGTATTCATACATAAATACATTCATACAAACATACATACATACATGTATTTATTTATACATTCATCCATTTTCTACCGCTTATTCCCTTTCGGGGTCGCGGGGGGCGCTGGCGCCTATCTCAGCTACAATCGGGCGGAAGGCAGGGTACACCCTGGACAAGTCGCCACCTCATCGCAGGGCCAACACAGATAGACAGACAACATTCACACTCACATTCAAACACTAGGGCCAATTTAGTGTTGCCAATCAACCTATCCCCAGGTGCATGTCTTTGGAGGTGGGAGGAAGCCGGAGTACCCGGAGGGAACCCACGCATTCACGGGGAGAACATGCAAACTCCACACAGAAAGATCCCGAGCCTGGATTTGAACCCAGGACTGCAGGAACTTCGTATTGTGAGGCAGACGCACTAACCCCTCTCCCACCGTGAAGCCCATTTTTATTTATTCATATATTATATTTATTCATACATACATACATATATTCATACATGCATTCATACATACAGACATTTATGCATGTAGCCATACATACATACGTGTATACATGTATTCATACTTACATACATACATACTGACATTATTACATAAATACATACATAAATTCTTACATGTATTCATTCATACATGTATTTATACATACAAACATTCATACATATATTCATACATACATTTATTCATACATACATACATACATTCAATTTTTCATAAAAACATACATTCATGTATTCTAACATACATACAATAATTCATACATACATGTATTCATACATAAATACATTCATACATTTATTCATACATGCATTCATACATAGACATTTATGCATGTAGTCATACATACATGTATACATATATACATGTATTTATACATACAAACATTCATACATACATACATATATAATTATATTCATACATTCATACATGTATTCATACGTATATTCACACATGTATTCATACATACTGTACATGTATTCATACATACATACATACATACATAATTATATTCATACATGTATTCTTAAATACATTCGTACATTCACACATGTATTCATACATACATGCATCCATCCATACATACGTTCATTGATGTATTCATGTATTCATACATACATACATACATCTATTCATACTGACATTAATACATAAATAAACACATTCATACATACATACATGTATTCATACTGACATTATTACATAAATACATACATTCTTACATGTATTCATACATACATATATTCATTCATTCATACATACATGTATTCATTCATACATACATTCATTCATACATAAATACATACATTCATTCATTTTTTCATACAAACATACATTCATGTATTTATACATGTATTCATACATAAATACATTCATACATACATACATACATGTATACATACATGTATTCATGTATACATGTATTTATACATACAAACATTCATACATATATTCATACATACATACATTTTGTCATACATATGTATCCATACATACATATATTCATTCATTTTTTCATACAAACATACATTCATGTATTTATACATACAATAATTCATACATACATACATACATGTATTCATACATAAATACATTCATACAAACATACATACATACATGTATTTATTCATACATACATACATACATATATTCATACAAACATACATACATACATGTATTTATTCATACACACATACATACATATATTCATACATGCATTCATACATACATGCATGTAGTAATACATACATACATACATACATGTATTCATACTTACATACATACATACATACATAAATGTATTCATTTATACATGTATTTATACATACAAACATTCATACATATATTCATACATACATTTATTCATACATACATACATGTTTTCATACATACATTCATTTATACAGTACATGTATTCATACATACATATATAATTACATTCATAAATACATTCACACATGTATTCATACATATAGTACATGTATTCAAACATACATGTATACAGTCATACATGTATGCATCCATACATGTATTCATACATACATACATACACACATTAATGCATGTATTCATACAAACATACATACATACATACATTCATTCATTTAATCATACATTTATACATACATTCACACATGTATTCATTCATACATACATACATACATACTTGTATTTATACATACATACAATCATACATTTATACATAAATTCACACATGTATTCATACATACATACATACATATATACATACATACATACATACCTTCATACATAAATTCATAAATACATACATATATACATTCATGTATTTATACATACATACATACATGTATTCATACATACATACAATTATACATTTATTCATACATACATACTTTCATACATGTATTTATACATACATACTTTACATACATTCATACATATATACATAGATACACATACATACATACATACATACATGTTATACATACATTTATACATGTATTCATACATACAAAAATTTATAAATACATACATACATGTATTCATACGTACATACATACATTCATGTATTCATACATATAGACATGTATTCGTAGATACATATATGTATATATTCACATACATTAATTAATTCATTTATACATGTATTCATACATAAATACATGTATTCGTACATACATACATATATTAATACATTCATACATATATACATGTATTCATACACATACACGTATTCATATTTACTTATATTCATACATATATTCAAACATATATACATGTATTCATACATACATAATTTTATTCATACATTCATACATACATGTTTTCATATATACTTATATTCATACATGTATGCATTCATACATATATAAATACATGTATACATTGTATGTATTCCTACATACATGTTTTCATACATACATTTATCCATGTATTCATACATAGATGTATTCATACATACATACATTTATACATGTATTCATACATACATTTATAGATATATGCATGTAC
The DNA here is from genome assembly GCF_033978795.1 of Nerophis ophidion. NCBI lineage: Eukaryota > Metazoa > Chordata > Actinopteri > Syngnathiformes > Syngnathidae > Nerophis > Nerophis ophidion. Next base: position 48,157,906 of record NC_084628.1, read on the forward strand.
TCATACATGTTACCATACATACATACATAAATGTAATCATACATACAAATTCAAACATGTATTCATACATAAATACATGTATTTATGCATACTGTACATGTATTCATACATTCATAAATGTTTGCATACATACATGTATTCATACATACACAGTGGGGCAAAAAAGTATTTAGTCAGCCAGCGATTGTGCAAGTTCTCCCACATAAAATGATGACAGAGGTCTGTCATTTTCATCATAGGTACACTTCAACTGTGAGAGACAGAATGTGGGGGAAAAATCCAGGAATTGAGTTTGTACCAAAAATTTCTATTTTGGTTTCATCTGACCACATGACATTCTCCCAATCCTCTGTTGTATCATCCATGTATCCTTTTTGATATAAACTCAACTCGTCGTGTTTGGAGGAAGAAGAATACTGAGTTGCATCCCAAGAACACCACACCTACTGTGAAGCATGGGGGTGGAAACATCATGCTTTGGGGCTGTTTTTCTACTCAGGGGACAGGACGATTGATCCGTGTTAAGGAAAGAATGAATGGGGCCATGTATCCTGAGATTTTGAGCCAAAACCTCCTTCCATCAGTGAGAGCTTTGAATGGTTGACCAAATACTTATTTTCCACCATCATTTACAAATACATTCTTTAAAATTCCTACAATGTGAATTGTCGGATTTCTTTTTCACATTCTGTCTCTCACAGTTGAAGTGTACCTATGATGAAAATGACAGACCTCTGTCATCATTTGAAGTGGGAGAACTTGCACAATCGCTGGCTGACTAAATACTTTTTTGCCCCACTTTACAATCATACATGTGTTCATACATACATAGATACATACATGTATTTATACACACATACATTCATACCAGTATTCATACATACAAACATTCATGTATGTAACATACATACAAACATAGGTATACATACATACATACATGCATATGTATATATACATATGTATACACATGTGTATACTCACATACATATACATCTATACATACATATGTATACACATAAATACATATGTATACATAATGTTTGTCTGATTTTGAATGGGATTGTGCTGAAAATTTTAATTTTCCTGAAGGAATAAATAAAGTAGTATCTAATCTATCTAATCTAATATATACATACATATGTATAAATATATACATACATATGTATACACATACCTTGATACATACATATGTATACACACACACACACATACATATGTTTGTATGTATACTTACATACAAACATACATATATACATACATATGTATACATACAAACATACATGTGTACTTATTGGTACATACATACATGCATTATGTATACATAGGAACATACTTACATATCTGTACATACATGCGTATGTGTACACACATACATACATACATGCGTATGTTTACATACATACATACATACATACATGCGTATGTTTACATACATACATACTCAAGTTATGTTTTTTTTCTTTTTTCTCCCCTAACTTGAAAAGGGTTTTGACATTTAGACCAGGAGTTTCACTGGGACTTCAGTCTTTGTTTTAATCCAATGATGAGACAAATCTTTGTTTCCCCTTTTTCCAAAAGAACAAATAGTGACCCTTCACAGCTTGGATTTGACATTTAAACATTTAACAACCAAACACTTGGCAATTAAAATAAAATCAACATATCAAATGCAAACATGAAAATAATATAAAGTCATCTCACCGTCAGCCATCCTGGTCTGTGTTGTCACTTCTGTATTTGCTAAATTGTCCTCAAGCAGAGTTTGTTGGCCTGAAGTTTGAGTTGGAGCTGCAGACTTAAAAGAGTGGATGTGATTACTTCAGGTGAGATCCTTCCTGATTATTGATGGTCTTCAGATGTTGGGAAATGGTGTCTGTAATTCCAGTTGTGTCCTCTGGGGGGAAATGGGAGCCAAACTCACATTTGGACATGAGGCCTTCTGTGTGGGTGAAGACTTTGGCCTTGTGTAGAGTTTGACAAAACACATATATACATACACACATACATGTGTATACATACATACGTATGTATACATACATACTGACATACATACATACATACATGCATACGTATGTATACATACATACATATTGACATCATGCATACATACATGCATACATACTGACATATGTGTATATATATATACATACATATTGACATCATACATACATACATACTGACATATGTATGTATGTATGTATGTATATATATATACACACACATACATACATACACATGTATATGTATAAACATGCATATTTATACATACATACATAGATACATTCATATGTATAGATACTACATACATACATATGTGCATATGTATTGATACATAAATACAAATGTTATCATACGTACATACTTATGTAAATGGTAATACATACATATGTATACATACATATATACATACTTATGTATCTAAAAATACATGCATATGTGTAAATACATACATACATACATTACATATATGTATATATACCTACATCCATATGTACACATACATACATACATAAATACATACATCTGTACACATACATACATACATATGTATGCATGTACAGTATATACATACATAAATATGTATACATATGCATGCATATATAAATATATACATTCATACATACAAACATACACATGTATACATACATACGTATACATACATACATATGTATGCATACATATGTATATTTACATACATACATACATACATACAGTACATATGTATACATAAATATACATACACATAGATACAAATTGTATCATGGAGCTGGAAGGAGTTGTACAATCACCTGTCTCTATTCAGCAGTGTTGGTGACCGCAGGACGGGGCTGAAGGGCCAGAAGAGACCACACGATGAGAGACTTTTGAAACAAAGAAGAGTAAAAATATTGTGAGTGAACAAACTAAGACTGAAAAGACTTGGTGAACGAACAAAAAGAAGAAATTCTGTGAAAAAGAAAAAGAAAAGACATTGGTGAATGAGCAAAAGAAGAAATTTTGTGTGAAAAGACGTTAAAAAGAATTGTCCCCCTGAAGACCTGCTGTGATTCTTCCATCCTGAAGAACCCCGCGACACAAACCTGTCACACATACATACTTATGTATCTAAACATACATACATATACATACTCAGTGGCTTAGTGGTTAGAGTGTCCGCCCTCAGATGGGTAGGTTGTGAGTTCAATTCCTGGCCGAGTCATACCAAAGACTTTAAAAATGAGAGCCATTACCTCCCTGCTTGGCACTCAGCATCAAGGCTTGGAATTGGGGGTTAAATCACCATAAAATGATTCCCGGGCGCGGCTCCGCTGCTGCTCACTGCTCCCCTCACCTCCCAGGAGGTGATCAAGGGTGATGGGTCAAATGCAGAGAAGAATTTTGCCACACCTGGTATGTGTGTGACAATCATTGCTACTTTAACTTACTTTCAACTTTAACATACGTGTACATACATACATAAATATGTATACATACATATATACATACATATGTATACATACATACATACAAACATATATACATACATATGTATACATACATACATACGTATGTAGACATACATACTTACATGTGTAAATATAAATACATAAATATGTATAATACATACATACATACACACAGACATACATATGTATATATACATGAATACATATGTGTATATATATATATATATATATATATATATATATATATATACACACAGTGGGGCAAAAAAGTATTTAGTCAGCCAGCGATTGTGCAAGTTCTCCCACTTCAAATGATGACAGAGGTCTGTCATTTTCATCATAGGTACACTTCAACTGTGAGAGACAGAATGTGAAAAAAAAATCCAGGAATTCACATTGTAGGAATTTTAAAACATTTATTTGTAAATTATAGTGGAAAATAAGTATTTGGTCAACCATTCAAAGCTCTCACTGATGGAAGGAGGTTTTGGCTCCAAATCTCAGGATACATGGCCCCATTCATTCTTTCCTTAACACGGATCAATCGTCCTGTCCCCTTAGCAGAAAAACAGCCCCAAAGCATGATGTTTCCACCCCCATGGTTCACAGTAGGTCTGGTGTTCTTGGGATGCAACTCAGTATTCTTCTTCCTCCAAACACGACGAGTTGGGTTTATACCAAAAAGTTCTATTTTGGTTTCATCTGACCACATGACATTCTCCCAATTCTCTGCTGTATCATCCATGTATCCATTTTGGTATAAACTCAACTCATCGTGTCGTCTGTAGAATCAAATTTAAATCTTATTTCAAAGTATATTCAATTTATTTTCAAATTTTTGTTCTGGAAAATCTAGAAGAAATAATGATTTGTCTTTGTTAGAAATATAGCTTGGTCCAATTTGTTATATATTCTAACAAAGTGCAGATTGGATTTTAACCTATTTAAAACATGTCATCAACATTCTTAAATGCATCTTAATCAGGAAAAAAATACTAATGATGTTCCATAAATCGTTTTTTAAATTTTTTCAAAAATATTCGAATTAGCTATTTTTTTCGGTTGAATTTTGAATTTTAAAGAGTTGAAATTGAAGATAAACTACGTTTCAAAATTATATTTTAATTTTTTTTGTGTTTTCTCCTCTTTTAAACCGTTCAATTAAGTGTTTTTTTATATCATTTATTCTCTACAAAAACCCTTCCGTAAAAAGAAAAAAAATGTACAACGGAATGACATAGAAATACCCACATTCATATATATATATATATATATATATATATATATATATATATATATATATATATATATACACACACAATGTACCCTTAATAAAAGGTAAATTGAGCAAATTGGCTATTTCTGGCAATTTATTGAAGTGTGTATCAAACTGGTAGCCCTTGGCATTAATCAGTACCCAAGAAGTAGCTTTTGCTTTCAAAAAGGTTGGTGACCCCTGTCATATATTATTTTATACTATATGATATTATATGCATATAATGTGCCTATGAATTATTGAAAAAAGGAGACAGATTTTGAGAGTTTACCAGGCAGGAATCTCAAGTAGTTTAGCTGAAAGGCTGACCATAGATAAAACCAAAAGTGGTGATCCCTGGAAGTTAAAGCGATTAACCCTAAGTGGCACTTATCTCAGTAGTAGAAAACACAAAGAAATTTAGTCAACTTCTTCAATTGTGGGGCCGGACGATGCTCCGCCTCCTCCGGGAGCGCCGCCAGCACCAGGGAAACCTGGCATACCTCCTGGCATCCCCCCGGGCATACCCCCTGCACCCTGGTACAGCTTGGTCATGATGGGGTTACATATTTTCTCCAGCTCCTTCTGTTGGTGCTCAAACTCCTCTTTCTCTGCAGACTGAATGTCATAAAATGTTATCATCAGTTGTACATTTAACTTACAGTGGGTTGGAAAAAGAAAAGTATCAAGACATACCTGGTTTTTGTCCAGCCAGCTGATGACCTCTTGGCACTTTTCCAGAATCTTCTGCTTGTCTTCATCACTGATCTTGTCCTTCAGCTTGTCGTCCTCCACAGTGGACTTGATGTTGAAGGCATAAGACTCCAAACCATTCTTGGCTGACACCTTTTCTCTTTGCTCGTCATCCTGGGCCTTGTAATCTTCAGCTTCCTTCACCATGCGCTCAATGTCGTCTTTGCTGAGGCGACCTGTGCATGACAATTGTCATTAAGAGACAATACACTGTGGGTGGTGCTGCCATTTCTGACTAAGCAGCCATTCTAAGGCAGTCAGAAGGCTGATGTGAGGATAAGTTATTTATATTATTTTATCTATGACAGTTTGTCTATGTTTTAGTTTTTTCCTCTGCATTTGTCTGTTTCCTGTGTTTAGCATTTCCTGTCTTTTAGTTCCTTTCAAGTGCTCTTAATTTGTCTGCTTCCTGTCTTGTTCCCTGAGTTCTGTGTTCCCCTTCAGCTGCGGCTGACTGGCATCTGGCCACACCTGTTGCCAATCAGCCGGCTCCTATTTGTACCTCCTTTGTCTTGTGTCAGTTGCTGGATCATTGTATTGTATTGCATTGTCGTTACCACATGTCACTCTTGTCGTGCTACCTGTCGTGTCATTTTGTTACAGTCCCTACCTGTCATGCTACACTTTGTCCTGGTCGTCGTAGCGGTAAACTGTTTCTGTTAGCATTAGTTATTTCCAGTTTTTCTGTTTGCTATCCACTAGCTTCCATGCTAAAGTTCCTTTTTGTTTTTCTAGCTCCCAGTGCTAACTCCCTTAGTTGGTTATTCCGCCCACGTGTGTGCATTTTGTTTGTTCTTGCTTAGTTTTAATTAAATCATGTCTTCTTATCCAATGCCTGCCTCCATCTCTGCATCATGGGGTTCAACAACAATTAACCCTGACAATTTAGTGCTTTTCCATAGTGAAACCCATTATCTAAGTTACATTTAAACCAGTGTGGGTGGCACTGGGAGCTGGTAGGTAAAGTATCTTGCCCAAGGACACAATGGCAGTGACTAGGTCATACTTGCCAGCCCTCCAGAAATTCCATGCCTCTCCCGAAAACCTCACAAGCCAAATTTTCTCCCGAAATTCAGGCGGAGCTGGAGGCCACGCCCCCTCCAGCTCCATGAGAACCGACTCAGCAATGTTGTGACCCACTTAAACAGGACGATACTGCCATCTAATGTACATGGAATAGAATAGATAGTACTTTATTGATCCCTGGGGGATATTCAGCACCACAGTTCGCTCACAACAAACAATGATAATAATAAATATAATATATATAATAT
>NC_084628.1:48169633-48204633 GCF_033978795.1 Nerophis ophidion
ACAGAACTGAAACGTCTGTTGCCACTCTCCGAAATGTACCTTCCTAGGATTATTCGTGCCAGTAACCATCCGAGGTAAGGTGCTTATCCATGGACATGTGGAAGTCCAACCAAGGCTGTGATGACCAGATAAACAGATGAACAGCCTAAAGACATCCTTGATAAGTGGTTGAGCTTGGTACAGGAGATTTCCACTCTATAACACCTCAAGTTGCCTCGTTCCTATGTATCTTTGGCCGCTCATACTGCCACCGCAACTAGACACACTCACATCTTCTGCCTCTGAGTGCGCATATGGGTCAGTGCTTCTGGGTCAACGCCTATGGTTCAGTCACCTTCATGCAGACGGTCAATGATAATCAGCACACAGATATGTCCTCATACGTTTGAATCTTTCACAGAATTCCCCACTCAATTGCGCTATGCTGATTCTCTAAGAAATCCATCCATTCATCTTCAACCGCTTATCCGGAATCGGGTCATGGGGACAACAGCTCCAACAAAGACCCCCAGACTTCCCTCTCCAGAGCAACATTAGCAACATTCTCCTGGGGGATACCGAAGCATTCCCAGGCCAGAGAGGAGATGTAATCCCCCCATTTGGTCCTTGGCCTGCCACAGAGTCTCCTCCCAGTGGGACGTGCAACGAGGACCTCCCGAGGGAGACGCTCGTCAACCGAACCACCTAAGCTGGCTCCTTTCCAAGCGAAGGAGCAGCGGCTCTCCTCCGAGTCTCTCTCGGATGACTGAACTTCTCACCCTATCTCTAAGGGAGATGCCAGCCACCCTTCTGAGGAGACTAATTTCAGCAGCTTGTATCCACGATCTTATTCTTTCGCTCATGATTTTGGTCATGATTTCCATAGGTGAGAGTACAAATGTAGATAGCTCCGTAGAGCCTCCTGGCTCAGCTCTCGTTTTGTCACAACCGTGCGTCAGAGAGACTGCAATACTGCCCCAGCTGCTCTGAGAAATCCAGCAGACAATATTACTATTGGACTCACCCTGCAGGAAATTATCCGGGAGAATCGCTAAAATAAAGGCCCACATTTCCTTTACCTGCCAGAAAGATTGGTAAAGACTTCCGTGGCCAGAATCTGTCCATCATGTTCAAACAAATGACCACTATCCCTTCCCTACAGTGCACCTTGCACATGAAGCCTGTGCTCTTTTAGGACAGTAATAGATGTGAAGATCCATAAATGCAAGTGTCTAAGTCAGAAAGTGAAACCGCATACTGTCATATTGTCACATTTGTACTTTAAAGTAATCTATTGAAGAAGATACCTGCACCGTAGGCCACGGCTTCATCTGGGTTGATGCTCTTGTTGAGTTCCTTTCCGTTGAAGAAGTCTTGCAGCAGTTTTTGGATCCTGGGAATACGAGTGGAGCCTCCTACTAAAACCAGTTCATGAATATCACCCTTGTCCAGCTTGGCATCGCGGAGAGACTTTTCCACAGGCTCCAGAGTTCCGCGGAACAAGTCTCCGTTGAGCTCCTCAAAGCGGGCCCTGGTGAGGGAAGTGTAGAAATCGATGCCTTCGAAAAGGGAATCGATTTCGATGTTGGCCTGCGTGCTGGAGGACAGGGTTCGCTTCGCCCTCTCACAAGCTGTGCGCAGACGACGCACCGCCCTCTTGTTTCCGGCAATGTCTTTCTTGTGCTTGCGTTTGAACTCGGTGATGAAGAAGTTCACCATGCGGTTGTCGAAGTCTTCGCCCCCCAAGTGGGTGTTGCCTGCCGTCGACTTGACTTCAAAGATGCCGTCTTCAATTGCCAAGATGGACACATCAAAAGTGCCGCCGCCCAAGTCAAAGATCAGGACATTTTTTTCACAGCCAACCTGCAATTTTGGAATGATTTAAACATCAGACCTTGGTTTGGCTAAAATGACATACATCATGCATCACGTCATGCATCACATATCCCATATCAATTATTTTAAGATGGACCACTTGAACAAGGTCAAAGATGTTTGATACCAAAGGATTAGCAAGGAATGCCAATGTCCACAGAACCTCAAGAAAAAATGTCACTGCACACGTTAACTGGCATGTATCTCTTCACCTTCTTGTCCAGGCCATACGCAATAGCCGCAGCAGTCGGTTCGTTGATGATGCGAAGGATGTTGAGCCCGGAGATAGTGCCGGCATCTTTGGTGGCCTGACGCTGAGAGTCATTGAAGTAAGCCGGCACGGTCACAACAGCATTGGTTACGGTCTTCAAAAGAAAAAAACAACACTTATTCTGTGTGTTTTTCCAAAGCATTTATCCCCAATTCTTGAGACTTTGCACTGGCTCCCTGTTCATTTTGGAATTGATTTTAAAACATTGCTGATTGGTTTTAAAACTTTAGAAGGACTGGCACCTCAGTATATCTTGGACCTCATCCAAATTTACACCCCTGCATGCACTCTGAGGTCCGAGAGCCAGCTCCAGCTCGTGGTGCCCAAGACCAGACTTAAAACCAGGGGAAACAGGGGCTTCTCTGTGCTCGGCCCTAAGCTCTGGAACACTCTGCCCCTCCATGTTCCAGCTTCTCCCACAGTGGACTGTTTTAGGTCTCGCCTTAACACCCTCTTTTATTCTTTGGCTTTTAACACTATGTGAGTTGTGTGGTCCTCTGTGTTTTTCAAATTTTGATTTCTATTTATCGTTTAAATTGGTTTTACCCTTTGAAATCGTTTTTAATAATACTTATTTTTATATTGCTTTTTGTTTATTGTTTGTTTTTATTAAGTCATTGGTGGAGCTATTTGAATATTGTTTATAATATTGTTGTGCAGTACTTTGGAAACATTTTTGTTGTTTAAATGTGCTGTAGAAATAAAGTGGATTAAAGTGGATTGAAAGGGTTAGGGTCAAAAACAGTTATTTAAAGCGTGAAACACAAAGAGCCACAATGTAAATAAATTTGTGCAACAAACATGTTAAACTTTAAATTATTAGTCAGACAAAATATTCTTCAGAACAATAATTGCAGGCACAACTCCAACCAAATACAATGTGAGGTCTCAACAAAAAACTTGCATCTTCAAAACTGCAAACTGCTAAAAGGAGACATGACTAGCAACTCAATGCTATGTTGCAGTTAGCTCACTGACAGACAAGTTGAGTATGTCATCAAGGTGGGAATCAGTCAGGGTACCTCTGAATCTGGACATAGATGTCGAGGTTCATGACACCAAAAGTCTGCTCACAGATGTGCAGTAAGTGCTACCAAACAGTAAAACCTGTCAGGGGTATTTGTTGACGAACCCCAAGATGCAGAGATGGAGGCAGGCATGGAGTGAGCAAACAAGATTTTAATGTAAATACTAAGACACAACCAAACAAAGGGTTCAAACCAAAAGCGCGCACGTGGGTGGATAAAAACAAAAGGCCTTTAGCATAGAAGCTAACAAGAAACAAAAAGGAACTTTAGCATGGAAGCTAGAGGATAACAAACAGAAAAACTGGAAATAGCTATGGCTAACAAAAACAGCTTACCGCTACAACGACCAGGATAAGATGTAACACGACAGGTGATAGCTGAAATGATGCCAGACATGACAGGTAGCAAAGACACAAGAGTGACACGAGGCAACGACAATACAAATGACAATACAAGGATCCAGCAACTGACACAAGACGAAGGAGGAACAAATAGGAGCCGGCTGATTGGCAACAGGTGTTGCCAGAGACCAACCAGCCGCAGCTGAAGGGGAACACAGCACTCAGGGAACAAGACAGGAAGCTGACAAAATAAGAGCACTAGACAGGAACTAAGAACAGGAAATACTAAACACACTGTGGAGGAACACAGCACTCAGGGAACAAGACAGGAAGCTGACAAAATAAGAGCACTAGACAGGAACTAAGGACAGGAAATACTAAACACACTGTGGAGGAACACAGCACTCAGGGAACAAGACAGGAAGCTGACAAATTAAGAGCACTTGACAGGAACTAAAAGACAGGAAATACTAAACACAGGAAACAGACAAATGCAGAGGAAAAAACTAAAACATAGACAAACTGTCAGGGGCAAGCCTGACAAAACCATCACCTGTGTATGTTTTTTTTTAATTTGTGGGTAATTTTGCATTGTAAAACTTTTGGATTTAGTGAAATTTTTTGTATCACATTGAAAGTCTATCAATTCGATTTGAATATGTTCCTGGTTCGATTTGAATATGCTCTTGGCTTGAAAAGTCACTGAGACGGATGTGGAATTGTTGATATAGTTAACTTTGGGACAGAGGACCCTATTGTATTTCTAAGGTTTTGATATTATTATTATTATTATTATTCTTTATTATTCCGCCGCCTCTTTGAGCTGTAATTTGACCCCCTTAACATGCTTCAAAACTCATCAAATTTTACACACACATCAGGACTGAAAAACATTGCCATCTAATAAAAAAACCAAACACCAAAGCTTAAAATTGCGCTCTAGCGCCCCCTAGGAAAAACACAGAAAAAACTGCCTGTAACTTCCGTTAGGAATGTCGTAGAGACATGAAACAAAAACCTCTATGTAGGTCTGACTTAGACCTACATTTCATTCACTAACTTTCTTCAGCAAAAATCAAAAGTTTCCAAAAAAATGTCATTTTTGCCTCTTTGAGGTGACCCCCTTAAAATAGTTTGAGGTGACCCCCTTAAAATAGTTCAAAACTCACCAAACTGGACACACACATCAGAACTGGCAAAAATTGCGATCTAATAAAAAAAACCAAACCCCAAAACTCAAAATTGTGCTCTAGCGCCCCCTGGAATAAAACAGACAAAACTGCTCGTAGGAAGAAAACACAGACAAAACTGACTGTAACTCCCGCTAGGAATGTCGGAGAGACATGAAACAAAAACTTCTATGTAGGTCTTACTTAGACCTACATTTTGATAATTGACATCCTTCAGTAAAAATCAACAGAAAGTTGGCACTTACACCTTCAAAACAAAAGTTTTGTAAAAACCCGTCACCCTTTTTCAAACATTATCTCCTCTGAGCGCGTTTGTTGTGTCGGCTTCAAACTCGCACAGGAGAGACATTGAACCCTTCTGATTAAAAGTTGCGAAAAGCTAAGATGAACCCTAACCTATAGAGTTAACCTACCAGCTTTAAAGTTAAAGTTAAAGTTAAAGTACCAATGATTTTCACAAACACTAGGTGTGGCGAAATGTGTCCTCTGCATTTGACACATCCCCTTGTTCACCCCCTGGGAGGTGAGGGGAGCAGTGGGCAGCAGCAGTGCCGCGCCCCGGAATCAGTTTTGGTGATTTAACCCCCAATTCCAACCCTTGATGCTAAGTGCCAAGCAGGTAGGTAATGGTTCCCATTTTTATAGTCTTTAGTAAGACTCGGTCAGAGTTTGAACTCGCAACCTACCGATCTCAGGGCGGACATTCTAACCACTAGGCCACTGAGTAGGTTATCAGTAACAGTAGCTGCTAAATATGCTACTGTTAAAATTATTTGGGCTGCCGACAGCACAATTTAAGAATGCGGGAGACCATTTTCACACATGTTTTACATTTCCAAATGCCAAAACCGGTCAAATTTCAATATAAAGAATGCTAAGCAGTCCGAGCAAACATCTTAGTTTCGTGTTGAAGGTAAAAGTAAATCCGTGTACTGTAATATCTGACTTAATATTTATTGCACCAATCCATGCTTTAAGTTGACTCAAAAACAAGGATTTTTTAGACCATCCTCATGTATCAATAACAGTAATCCAATTGATTTAACACTATCCAACACTACAGAAACACTCTCACACGCTACTGAAACACTCGCAAGACACTACTAAAACCCTCACATACACTACTGAAACACTCTCAAGACACCACAAAAACACTCTCAAGACACTACTGAACACTCTCACGCACACGACTGAAACACTCTCACAGACACTACTGAAACACTCACACACAACTGAAACACTATCATACACATTACTGAAATGTTTTTCTCTCACACACACTACTGAAACACTGTCACACACTATTGAAACACTCACACACACTATTGAAACACTATCATACACATTACTGAAATGTTTTTCTCTCACACAAAATACTGAAACACTCGGTCACACACTACTGAAACACTCACGCATACTACTGAAACACTTTCATACACTACTAAAACACACACTACTGAAACACTCTCACACTACTGAAACACTCACACACACACACACACACACACACACAACTGAAACACTATCATACACATTACTGAAATGTTTTTCTCTCACACACTACTGAAACACTCTCACACACTAATGAAACACTCACGCATACTACTGAAACACTCTCACACACACTACTAAAACACTCACACAACTGAAACACTCACACACACACACACACACACACAAAACTGAAACACTATCATACACATTACTGAAATGTTTTTCTCTCACATACAACTGAAACACTATCACACACTAATGAAACACTCTCATGCACACAACTGAAACACTCTCACACACACTACTGAAACACAATCATACACATTCCTGAAATGTTTTTTTCACTATCCAAAACTAATAAAATTGTTCCTAAACCTACGGAAATACGTTTTTAAATCAGAGGTTTACCAGTGACTTGGAAGATTTCCCATCCAACATTCTCTTTTGTAAATAAAAAAAATATGCAGGCATACCTTTCCAAGGTACGCATCTGCAATCTCCTTCATTCTCAGCAGCACCATGGAGGAGATCTCTTCCGGGTAGAAGCTCTTGGTCTCCCCCTTGTACTGCACCTCAACTTTGGGACGCGAGTTATCATTGACGACATTGAAGGGCCAATGTTTCATATCGCTTTGAACATTGGCGTCATCAAACCGCCGTCCGATGAGCCGCTTCGCATCTGTGTAGCACAAGCAGGCAATATTGAGTTATCACGTAGAAAAATCAAACATTGATTTGTCAACATAGTCTTACGTACCAAATACTGTGTTTGTGGGGTTCATTGCAACTTGGTTCTTTGCAGGGTCACCAATCAGCCTCTCCGTGTCAGTGAAGGCAACATAACTGGGTGTGGTCCTGTTTCCCTGGTCATTGGCAATGATCTCCACCTTGCCATGCTGGAACACACCTACACAGGAGTAGGTCGTGCCCAGATCGATACCAACCGCTGGTGCCTTAGACATGGTTCCTGAGAATAGGAAAGAATTAGCTTTGATGTCAGCCCTAATCCACGAGCTCCATGGGTGGACAAGAGGAACGGTACTGGACATGGTAATGAAACTATTAGCAGAGTCTGAACAACAAGTGGAAAGTGGCCACACCCCATTGGTAGAACATTTTCCTCCCCAACGCCCCAACATCACTCCCTCTTTGACCGTGCCGTCCAACCAATTTCACCTCATATTGCCACAAAAAAACCCAGTCACAGCATATAATTGCAATATATTTTTACTTAGAGTATAAGAGACGTGATAAATAAACAGCATTTTAAGATGAGGCTGAACTTACAGCTTTGGCTCATTCCATATTCAACTATTTTTTTTGTGAGTACCACATTTCCAGAAAGCTACGGACCTGGGGGCAAACTTTATTCTTCACTATTATTTTTATTTTGTATTGTCCAGAGAACTAGCGTCCTCTCCAGTAGACATTTATTGTGCATTTTGTCAAAGTTACAGGAGCGCTCTGCTGTTTTTCAGGACCTTTTGCAAAAAAAATTGTCAAAGATCTTCTCTATGATAGCACTCTGTTTGTAGGAATCTGTTTGTAGGAATCTGTTGCAAAAATGTGAGTTTCTCGACTGAACCGCACTTGAGGTCCAGCATTGAATAACCCAAATGATGGAAAGGAGAGGATCTAAAATGTAATAGAAAAGTTGACCTTTAAGTCAAAAAGGTTAAGAAAGTCTAGTCCAGGGGTCACCAACGCGGGCACCAGGTCGCCCGTAAGGACCAGATGAGTCGCCAGCTAGCCTGTTCTAAAAATAGCTCAAATAGCAGCACTTACCAGTGAGCTGCCTCTATTTTTTATATTTTATTTATTTACTAGCAAGCTGGTCTCGCTTTGCTCGACATTTTTAATTCTAAGAGAGACAAAACTCAAATAGAATTTGAAAATCCAAGAAAATATTTTAAAGACTTGGTCTTCACTTGTTTGAATAAATTCATTTATTTTTTTTACTTTGCTTCTTATAACTTTCAGAAAGACAATTTTAAAGAAAAAATACGACCTTAAAAATTATTTTAGGATTTTTAAACACATATACCTTTTTACCTTTTAAATTCCTTCCGCTTCTTTCCTGACAATTTAAATCAATGTTCAAGTATTTTGTTTTTATAGTAAAGAATAATAAATACATTTTAATTTAATTCTTCATTTTAGCTTCTGTTTTTTCAACGAAGAATATTTGTGGAATATTTCTTCTAACTTATTATGATTAAAATAAAGATAAAAAATATTCTGGCAAGTCTGGAAAATCTGTAGAATCTAATTTAAATCTAATTTCTAAGTCTTTTGAATTTCTTTTAAAATTTTTGTTCTGGAAAGTCTGGAAGAAATAATGATTTGTCTTTGTTAGAAATATAGCTTGGTCCAATTTGTTATATATTCTAACAACGTGCAGATTGGATTTTAACCTATTTAAAACATGACATCAAAATTCTAAAATTAATCTTGATCAGGAAAAATTACTAATGATGTTCCATAATTTTTTTTTTTTTTTCATTTTTTTCGGTTAAATTTTGAATTTTAAAGAGTCGAAATTGAAGGTAAACTATGTTTCAAAATTTTATCTCCATTTTTTGTGTGTTTTCTCCTCTTTTAAACCGTTCAATTAAGTGTTTTTTTCATCATTTATTCTCTACAAAAAACCTTCCGTAAAAGGAAAAAAAATGTACGACAGAATGACAGACAGAAATACCCCCTTTTTTATATCTATAGATTTATTTATTAAAGGTAAATTGAGCAAATTGGCTATTTCTGGCAATTTATTGAAGTGTGTATCAAACTGGTAGCCCTTCACATTAATAAGTACCCAAGAAGTAGCTCTAGGTTTCAAAAAGATTGGTGACCCCTGCACTAGTTTAATTGACACTTGTTATATGCTAATACATTTGCTACCGATATTAATTATTAATGTTCACTTCATGCTTGTAAGATGCAGACTGAGTTTGTTTAGTGAGATGACAGAATAACAAGATACTGTGAAGCTGGTTGATATCATACCTATATTTATTACACAAAACAATCACTTATAATAAGCGTTAGTAAATCTTAACAGTCGTATGAGTAAACTAATGAATGTGACAACTGTATTAATAATGAAGAATAGAATCGTCAGAATACATAAGTAGCTTGATTGAGTAATAATAGGGACGATTTGTGCATGTACATTAGGGCTCCACCTCTCACAAACTAAGGTGTCGCGCTTCTTGGTATAATCATAAAAAAATAGCAACCTAAAATAAGTTATTCATGTTAATTTTCACACATAAATTTATTTATTTTTTAAACGTAAAACCTAAATTCTCTTATTAGATTAGTGATTTTAAATAATCTGCAAAATCTTGGAAATCATAGAAAAAAATATTATTTATATTTGTCTATACATACATACATATATACATATAGATATAGATATATATATATATATATATATATATATATATATATATATATATATATATATATATATATATATATATATATATCTTGATTGGATTATCCAGAGAATAGTGCTCGATACCGTGGTAGAGCGCAATATGTATGTGTGGTAAAAATCACAAAACTACTTCATCTCTAAATAACTGTTTCATGAGGGGTTCCCTCAATCATCAGGAGATTTTAATGGAAGCATTCACATACAATGGTTTATATAGGGCACAGAGTGGGTGGGTACAGGCAGGCGTAGGGCGTGGTGATTGGCTCATGTGTTACCTAAGAGGTGTTTACGTCTGTGACGGCATGTTGAAATGATTTCACTGCGCTTGTTGAGTAATGGTAGATCTGGATGATATATAATAAACAGTTTCTCTTTTAAGCATAGGTTGCATCTTTTATTACCACTGTTGTAAGGTGTGCTGGATGCAAGAATTTGCCATGTTATTGAATATTCAACATTATTGTCTTTGAGGTTCCAAATGTGTTTGCTGAGTTCTGTAGAATTCCGCAAAGTCTGGTTTCTAAAGGAGGCGTTGTGATTATTCCATCTTGTTTTGAACGCTCCTTCGGTTAGCAATTGCAAAAGGACTGCTCACCCCCACACTAAACGACTCTGAAATCAATAAGAAATGTAGCTGTCGCAAGAAACCTGATTGCCCTCTCAACGGAGGGTGCTTACAGACATCAGTCGTTTACCAAGCTAAGGTAACACGCAAGGACATTAACACATCCGACACGTACGTAGTATTAACCGAAGGAGCGTTCAAAACAAGATGGAATAATCACAACGCCTCCTTTAGAAACCAGACTTTGCGGAATTCTACAGAACTCAGCAAACACATTTGGAACCTCAAAGACAATAATGTTGAATATTCAATAACATGGCAAATTCTTGCATCCAGCACACCTTACAACAGTGGTAATAAAAGATGCAACCTATGCTTAAAAGAGAAACAGTTTATTATATATCATCCAGATCTATCATCCCTCAACAAGCGCAGTGAAATCATTTCAACATGCCGCCACAGACGGAAACACCTCCTAGGTAACACATGAGCCAATCACCACACCCTACGCCTGCCTGTACCCACCCACTCTGTGCCCTATATAAACCATTGTATGTGAATGCTTCCAATAAAATCTCCTGATGATTGAGGGAACCCCTCATGAAACACTTCTGTAGAGATGAAGTAGTCTTGTAATTTTTCCCACACATACATACATATACATATATGTATATATATATATATATATATATATATATATATATATATATATATATATATATATATATATATATATATATATATATATTTATGGAACCGACACCATGGGATTCTCAGCTGCACTTTACTGATAATACGAATACAATTGTCATCAAAAACTTTCTGTCATCGTCGAGCCCCTCTCCCGTTATCGTAGACAAAAAGGGAAGTTGGTGGGCGTGTCCAACGCATATAAAAAGACAGGTGTCACAGTAATTGTTGCAGTAGGAGGGACAACGAGACAATGGTTCCACATTGACAAAACAATATTCAGGTATTTACATGTAACTTACATATTTTGTGTTATTATAACAATAATAAAACATTAGAAAACAATCGACCCGGTTACATATGCATGACAGTATTAAAACCTGGCAATGTTGCGTAACACTATAAAACCTGGAATGTTCCAGAAAGTTTTTGGCTCAAAGAGAAGCGCCACACCTTGGTTGTTCTCGTCTCTGTTGTAAGACAAATAACATTACAAACACAACCACGCTTATCTAAAATAAATGAAATGTAATGTATTCTATACATATTGTGTGTGTGTATGTATATGTACAAACCCTGTTTCCATATGAGTTGGGAAATTGTGTTAGATGTAAATATAAACAGAATACAATAATTTGCAATCATTTTCAACCCATATTCAGTTGAATATGCTACAAAGACAACATATTTGATGTTCAAACTGATAAACTTTTTTTTTTTGTGCAAATAATCATTAACTTTAGAATTTGATGCCAGCAACACGTGTCAAAGAAGTTGGGAAAGGTGGCAATAAGTACTGATAAAGTTGAGGAATGCTCATCAAACACTTATTTGGAACATCCCACAGGTGTGCAGGCTAATTGGGAACAGGTGGGTGCCATGATTGGCTATAAAAGCAGCTTCCCAAATAATGCTCAGTCTTTCACAAGAAAGGATGGGGCGAGGTACACCCCTTTGTCCACAACTGTGTGAGCAAATAGTTTAAGAACAACCTTTCTCAAAGTGCAATTGCAAGAAATTTAGGGATTTCCACATCTACGGTCCATAATATCATCAAAAGGTGCAGAGAATCTGGAGAAATCACTCCACATGAGCGGCATGGCCGGAAACCAACATTAAATGACCGTGACCATTGATCCGTCAGACGGCACTGTATCAAAAACAGACATAAATCTCTAAAGGATATCACCACAGGGGCTCAGGAACACTTCAGAAAACCACTGTCACTAAATACAGTTCGTCGCTACATCTGTAAGTGCAAGTTAAAGCTCTACAATGCAAAGCGAAAACTATTTATCAACAACATCCAGAAACGCCGCCGGCTTCTCTGGGAGAACGAGATCATCTAAGATGGACTGATGCAACGTGGAAAAGTGTTCTGTGGTCTGAAGAGTCCACATTTCAAATTGTTTTTGGAAATATTCAACATTGTGTCATCTGGACCAAAGGGGAAGCGAACCATCCAGACTGTTATCGACGCAAAGTGTAAAAGCCAGCATGTGTGATGGTATGGGGGTGTATTAGTGCCCAAGGCATGGGTAACTTACACATCTGTGAAGGCACCATTAATGCTGAAAAGTACATACAGGTTTTGTAGCAACACATGTTGTCATCCAAGCAACGTTATCATGGACGCCCCTGCTTATTTTAGCAAGACAATGCCAAGCCATGTGTTACAACAGCGTGGCTTCGTAAAAAAAGAGTGCGGGTACTTTCCTGGCCTGCCTGCAATCCAGACTTGTCTCCCATCGAAAAAGTGTGGCGCATTATGAAGAGTAAAATACGTCAACAATACCCCGAACTTAAGCTGTACATCAAGCAAGAATAGTAAAGAATTCTACTTTCAAAACTTCAACAATTAGTTTCCTCAGTTCCCAAACGTTTATTGAGTGTTGTTAAAATAAAAGTGATGTAACACAGTGGTGAACATGCCCTTTCCCAACTACTTTGGCATGTGTTGCAGCCATGAAATTCTAAGTTAATTATTTATTATTATTTTAGTTTCTGAGTTTGAACATCAAATATGTTGTCTTTGTAGCATATTCAGTTGAATATGGGTTGAAAAAGATTTGCAAATCATTGTATTCTGTTTATATTTACATCTAACACAATTTCCCAACTCATATGGAAACGGGGTTTATATATATATATATATATATATATATATATACATATACATATACACACACAATACATTGAATTTATTTTAGATAAGCCCAGTTGTTTTTGTAATTCTATTTGTCTTAGAACATTTTTTTTTTTTTTAAATAAAAAGGTAAAAAAAAAAGGTGTGGCGCTTAACTTTGAGCCAAAAAACTTCCTGGAACATTCCAGGTTTTATGGCGTTACGCAACATTGCCAGATTTTAATACTGTCTTTCATATTCAAACAAATAGTATGTGATTTGTCAAGCGCATTTTTAGTTGTGCTATTGTGTAACATTTATAGCACACCATATACCAGACAAGTTAGGAAAGTATCAATAACTACACATCGATACGAATCTTTTAAAGCGATTTATCGAGCTCGCACAAACTATTTATGCTTGGAATCACCTGTTTAGCTGCACTTTCGTATTGTGTAAGAACATGACCAAGCTAGCATCGATACAGTGCACTGTACTGTATGTGATATCAGAAGATAAATAGTAACTTTACCAGCTAAATAAATTAAAAAAAAACCTTTTCCGTATTCACCTCTGTAGTCCTGGACTGGTCCACTCAGCTGGAGAACTTACAGTAAATGAACAGGGAGGGGCCTCCCAGCTTCTTAAAGAGTGCAGCATGGAGGTGTGTCAAAAGTAACTCTCTCTATCTCTCTCCCTGTATCTCTCTGTCTCTGCTTCGACGTGAAAGTGTTGCTGAGACATGTCTGTAGAAATAATGCAAAGCATTTTATGACACAATCTGTGGCTGTGAGCAATATTTAAGGCTCTTGCCCGCATGGATACCAGATAATTGTGTGGATGTATGAGGGGCCGTTAGGGACATTATTCAGAATGACCTCTTACATACACTACTGTACTGCTCTCACATAAACAAATGTAATGTTTTTCTCTCACACACAATACTGAAGCACTCTCGCACACACTACTGAAATACGCACATACATTACTGAAACACTATCATACACATCGCTGACATGTTTTCTCTCACACAGTACTGAAACACTCATACACAATACTGAAACACTCACACACACTACTGAAACACTTTCATACACACTACTGAAACACTATCATACACATTACTGAAATGTTTTCTCTCAAACAAAACGGAAACACTCACACACTACTGAAACACTCATACACACTACTGAAACAATCTCGCAGACTACTGAAACACTCATACACACTACTGAAACACTATCATACACATTACTGAAATGTTTTTTCTCTCACAGACACGACTGAAACACTCATACACACTACAGAAAAACACTCTCGCAGACTACTGAAACACCCACACACTACTGAAACACTATCATACACATTACTGAAATGTTTTTTCTCTCACAGACACGACTGAAACACTCATACACACTACAGAAAAACACTCTCGCAGACTACTGAAACACCCACACACTACTGAAACACTATCATACACATTACTGAAATGTTTTTCTCTCACACACACATTACTGAAACTCTCATACACACTACTCAAACATTCTCATACACAGTACTGAAACACTCTCACTCACACTACTGAAACACTCACACACACTAGTGAAACACACACACACTAGTGGAATACTACTTAAAGGTTTTTCTCTCAAACAAACTACTGAAACAAATGCTGCTGAAAACCTCTCACACACACAATTATTTTTCACTACTATGTGTAAAAGGATTTCACTGGCGTGTGCAAGACCTTTTCATTAGTGCGTGTGAGTGAAAAAAAATGTCAGTAGTATGTGTGAAAGGGTTTCATTTGTATATGTAAGAGCTTTTCACTAGTGTGTGAAAACATTTACCTTCCGGTTCCGGTCACCGATAATAGATTCAAGATTTTGGTGAGCTCTACCTTCCACATTTTTCATACCATTCCAACTTAAAAATATTCATCCTATTCAGGCTTTCCCTTCACAAACTCCAAAAATTCCCGGATTTCCCAGAATTCACAGTTTTTCAGGACATTCTAAATTAAATGTCCCTTTGTTCAAACTTCCACCATTTCCACATTTTGCAACCAATTCAAACCATTCCACCTTCAACCCATTCCAGCCATCCTGGAAATTCAAACCATAATTTTTCCAAGTTCAAAAAAATTCCAGGAATTTCCAGAATTTCCTATTAGACTTCAACAGCCCCACAAAAATGGATTGATAAAGCTATGCTTGTGTGCCTCAAGATCAATATGTTGTTTGTGTAACCCTAATCTATATATATATAAACATTATAGATATATATACAGATATACATTCAAATTATATAAACATTATAGATACATATAGATATATACATTCAAATTATATAAACATT
This sequence comes from Nerophis ophidion, assembly GCF_033978795.1. NCBI lineage: Eukaryota > Metazoa > Chordata > Actinopteri > Syngnathiformes > Syngnathidae > Nerophis > Nerophis ophidion. The sequence goes on from NC_084628.1 coordinate 48,184,989, forward strand.
ATAGATACATACATTCAAATTATATAAACATAGATACATATATATATACATTCAAATTATATAAACATTATAGATACATATAGATATATACATTCAAATTATATAAACATTATAGATACATATAGATATATACATTCAAATTATATAAACATTATAGATACATATAGATATATACATTCAAATTATATAAACATTATAGATACATATAGATATATACATTCAAATTATATAAACATTATAGATACATATAGATATATACATTCAAATTGATTTCTATATAGATACACTATATTGCCAAAGGTATTTGGCCACCTGCATTGACCTACATAAGGACTTGAAGTGCCATCCCATTCCTAACCCATAGGGTTCAATAAGATGCTGGTCCACCTTTTGCAGCTATTACAGCTTCAACTCTTCTGGGAAGGCTGTCCACAAGGTTGCAGAGTGTGTTTATAGGATTTTTTCACCATTCTTCCGAAAGCGCATTGGTGATGTCAAACACGGATGTTTGTGGAGAATGCCCGGCTCTCAGACTCCGTTCTAATTCATCCCAAAGGTGTTCTCTCGGGTTCAGGTCAGGACTCTGTGCAGGCCAGTCAAGTTCCTCCACACCAGACTCTGTCATCCATGTCTTTGTGGACTTTGCTTTGTGCACTGGTGCACAGTCATGCTGGAAGAGGAAGGGGCCCTCTTTTTTGAGCCAAGGCACATTTTTTGCATTGAAAAAATCCAGAGGCACACCACCAGCAGAAAGTGTTAAAAAATTTAACTCATTTGACAGTAAAAAGTTGTTGTCGCATTTGTTGTTATGACTTTAAAGCATAACCAAGCATGCATCAATGTAGCTCTTGTTTCAAAGTAGGTGTACTGTCACCACCTGTCACATCACACCCTTACTTATTCTGACTTTTGTTGCGGTTTTCATGTGTGTAGTGTTTTACTTCTTGTCTTGCGCTCCTATTTTGGTGGCTGTGGAGAGGCGGAGCCGGCGAACAAGCACCGGGGCAGGGCACGAGATGGCAGCGAGGAGGCGGAGAGTTCGGGTGGATGCCGCAGACGAGATCAGGTGTGTGGATCGCGCACCTCGACACGATTAACATATCTCCTCCTGATGTATAAAAGGGGAGAAGGGGGAGAGAACGGGGCGGAAGAACTTGGAGAGCGGAAGCGACACAGAGCAGACCACCACGACGACCAAAGAGCGAGCAGTGGAGGAAGGAGCTGAAAAGCGACCCTCCACTTGAAAAATACAGAGTCAAAACCTGATCAATCACGTCCTTCCTTGGTGGTCCATGGAACCCGCACGACAGCAAGAGACCTTCACAGTGGCTTGTTCTCTTTTTTTGGTATTTTCCTGTAGCAGTTTCATGTCTTCCTTTGATCTACTTTGATTTAGCGATCAAGACTATTTCAGTTGTTTTTATCCTTCTTTGTGGGGACATTGTCGATTGTCATGTTATGTTCGGATGCACTTTGTGGACGCCGTCTTTGCTCCGCAGTAAGTCTTTGCTGTCGTCCAGCATTCTGTTTTTGTTGACTTTGTAGCCAGTTCAGTTTTAGTTTTGTCCTGCGTAGCCTTCCCTAAGCTTTAATGCCTTTTCTTAAGGGCACTCACCTGCTGTTTATTTTTTAGTTTAAGAATTAGATACTTTTTTACCTGCGCTCTTCCTCCCGCTGTTTCCGACATCTACAAAGCAATTAGCTACCGGCTACCTGGAAGAGTATTACAAGGTTACTCTGCCGAGATCTAGACAACAGCGACACTCAACAACAACACATCACTGGCAGACTATAACTACTGGTTTGCAAAAAAATATTTTGAACCCAAATAGGTGAAAATCAGATCATTTCCCACGGCAAATAAAGCTTGATGTTCTACTGCAACGAGAAACTCTGCAAAGAACGTTTGATTAAAAGAAACATTCGACACAACGAAAGTTGCGCGATTTTCTGACTTTATTAATCACCCCAAGGTTTGTCTTCAATAGAACATGCACACTCAGAAAGACATTAGGTCACATTTATCAATTAAAAAAAAAAATCTGTGGAAAAGTAAGCCCCGCTCCCACCGCAGAAAAACAGTATTTTAAAGACATGAAAGTGATTCCAAAAATGAGACGACAAATAATTCAACAAATTGGTCATTTTAACAATCATTGTACTTGTCGTCGTTTTCATTTTATCGGATGACCTGTTTTATGGATTTTGCAACTTAGTACCTAAACGTTTTCTTTATTGTGTTTATCTATAATAAAAAGGGAGACATTTTGAGTTTATAAAGCAGGAATCCATGAAAGCCCTCACCTTAGCAGTTAACTTTAAAGGGGAACAGTATATATTGTTTTAATATTGCCTCACAACTCTAATGTGAGACAATCACACGTTTCTTCTTTTATGCATTCTAACTAGTAAATAAATGTTAGCAAAAGTCAGCTAACAATGGAGCCAATGGGAGTGCGCCTCCTCAACAGCTTTGAATGAAACCCCATCAATAATTTCTATTAATGCAGGGGTCGGGAACCTTTTTGGCTGAGAGAGCCATGAAGGCCAAATATTTCAAAATGTATTTCCGTGAGAGCCATATCATATTTTTTAACACTGAATACAACTAAATGTGTGCATTTTTAAGACCAACCTTTTTAGAGTATAATAAGTCTTTTCCATCCATCCATTTTATACCACTTATTCCCTTTTGGGGTCGCGGGGGGCGCTAGCGCCCATCTCAGCTACAATCGTACACCCTGGTAAGTCTTTTATTCTTTTTGATAACATTGTTATTCTAAAGCTAACCAATAATAAATATAATACTTTTTACCCTTAATGCGACTTCTTGAACAGGTGCGATAGAAAACAGATGGTGGGATTAAAATGCATGAGAATGTTTTATAATTTGAACGTTATTTTTAACACTGTGATTACCAGCAAATTATGAATTACTTATCGTGTTAAGCAATGTCAGCTAAGATTTATCTGAGAGCCAGATGCAGTCATCAAAAGAGCCACATCTGGCTCTAGAGCCATAGGTTCCCTACCCCTGTATTAATGTTGTAAGTATATATGTAATGTAGTAACATGTAAGATTGTTGTATTTTCATCATTCTAACAACGCTCGCTGTTTTCCTTCAAAAACAACAACTTATAATCACTTCCGACTTCATGAGAGCCCCCTGAGACTGTTTTGCACAAATGATCCAGAACCTTATATTTTGAAGTCTGAATAAAAGCCGGATGAGTTATCAAGTTTTAGAAGCTTTGGTCGGAACAAATCCAGTTTCAGTGAAACTCCCTAGCGTCATGTCGCAGTATTGCCAAGTGCGGAACAAGAAATACGAGTTTTTCCTTGCCCTGATGTGGGATCTGAGTCGAGGATGTCGTTGTGGCTTGTGCAGCCCTTTGAGACACTCATGTTTTAGGGCTATGTAAGTAAACAATTGATTGATTGAAATACAAGCTACAAATGTGATACAATGATTACTTACTGTACAATGTCTGCTCTCTTTGTTTTGATGAAGAAATTATCATCATCAATCCAGAGTAAAAAAAAATATATATCTGTGATGAAGTTTGATGTAAAAGTACACCAACTTCTCAGTCCTTGGCCACGACCTTCTACTGTCCAGGTAAGAGGCATGAATAATAATGTAGAACAGGGGTCGGGAACCTTTTTGGCTGAGAGAGCCATGAAAGCCAAATATTTCAAAATGTATTTTTGTGAGAGCCAAGGAATATTTTTCAACACTGAAAAAAACAAACAAAATGTATGCATTTTTAAGTAAGACCAACATTTTTAGAGTATAATAAGTCCTATTTTTGTTTTATAACATTTTTATTCTTAATCTAACCAATAATAAATAAAATACTTTATACCATTGATGCGACTTCTTGAACAGGCGTGGTAGAAACGGATGGATAGATTAAAAAGCATTAGAATGTTTTATATTTTCAACATTATTTTTAACAATGATTACCAGCGGAATTAGAGAAAAAAATGTGTCTGAGGGCCGGTTTATCTGATTTTTAGGAACACTAATACAAAAACTCACAATAATGTCTGATTTAATGCTAAAAAACTTATGAGAGACTGTCTTAAAAAAACAGAATGGCATTTTACATTTTTTTTTCCTGAACGAGACACCCAGAATGTACATAAAAATAAAGCGTGTGGGATTTACAATATAAACTATGAACGATCAAACACAGAATATTGACAACATATGAACGTCACACCACCTCTCGATCAACATATTTTACAGTCAAACAATGCAACAAAAATGCAACAAACACAGCGAAATATGAAAGTGAAGGGTTTTTACAACTTTGTTGTAAAAATGTCTTTCCGCGTCTGTCCCTGACACCCGCATTTCAGGTTGAGTGCTCTGGAAACACTGTGGAAACGCTCACCACCCACACTGATTGGTGCCTCGTCTGAGCTGCCGTGACTTAGATTATTACCACGGTAACAAATTAGATTAGCATAGTAACTAATTAGATTACCATAGTAACTAGTGTATCATGCAAAAGAGCAGATTTCAACCATCGCAATACTTTGTATAGTTCAAGACTCACGGTCATTTGAAAACATCACTGCACACAATAATGGCAGCTGTGATTTCCATATTGAAGATCTAGAAAAATTATTTGGGAATGTCCGGCGGGCCTGATTGAAAAGTATAACGTGCCGCGGGTCTGCTGTTAAGCAATGTCAGCTCAGATGTATCTGAGAGCCAGATGCAGTCATCAAAAGAGCTGCATCTGGCTCTAGAGCCATAGGTTCCCTACCACTAATCTAGAATTTACTTTCACCAGCTCTCAGGCGATGCAGCGATAAGTGCAGAACTATTTGTGGTCATGCACCATTAAAATAATTGCGTCTGCGTTAGTACTTGAAATAATAATATCGATGATGGGGCGGCATAGCTCTGTTGGTAGAGTGGCCGTGCCAGCTACTTGAGAGTTCCAGGTTCGATCCCCGCTTCTGCCATCCTAGTCACTGCCGTTGTGTCCTTGGGCAAGACACTTTACCCACCTGCTCCCAGTGCCACCCACACTGGTTTAAATGTAACTTTGATATCGGGTTTCACTATGTAAAGCACTTTGAGTCACTAGAGCAGGGGTCACCAACGCGGTGCCCGCGGGCACCGGTCGCCCGTAAGGACCAGATGAGTCGCTTGCTGGCCTGTTCTAAAAAAAGCTCAAATAGCAGCACTTACCAGTGAGCTGCCTCTATTTTTTAAAATGTATTTATTTACTAGCAAGCTGGTCTCGCTTTGCACGACATTTTTAATTCTAAGAGAGACAAAACTCAAATAGAATTTGAAAATCCAAGAAAATATTTAAAAGACTTGGTCTTCACTTGTTTGGATAAATTCATTCAGACAATTTTAGAGAAAAAAATACAACCTTAAAAATGATTTTAGGATTTTTAAACACATATACCTTTTTACCTTTTAAATTCCTTCCTCTTCTTTCCTGACACTTTAATGTTCAAGTAAATGTATTTTTTATTGTAAAAAATAATAAATACATTTTTATTTAATTCTTCATTTTAGTTTCTGTTTTTATGATGAAGAATATTTGTGAAATATTTCTTCAAACTTATGATTAAAATAAAATAAAAATTATTCTGGCAAATCCAAAAAATCTGTAGAATCAAATTTAAATCTTATTTCAAAGTCTTTTGAATTTCTTTTAAAATTTTTGTTCTGGAAAATCTAGAAAAAATAATGATTTGTCTTTGTTAGAAATATAGCTTGGTCCAATTTGTTATATATTCTAACCAAGTGCAGATTGGATTTTAACCTATGTAAAACATGTCATCAAAATTTTTTTATTAATCTTAATCAGAAAAAATTACTAATGATGTTCCAAAAATTATTTTTAAATTTTTTTCAAAAAGATTCAGATTAGCTTGTCTTTCTCTTCATATTTTTTGGTTGAATTTTGAATTTTAAAGAGTCGAAATTGAAGATAAACTTTGTTTCAAAATTGTATTTTAATTTTTTTCCTGTTTTCTCCTCTTTTAAACCGCTCAATTAAGTCTTTTTTCCATCATTTATTCTCTACAGAAACGTTCCATAAAAGGAAAAAAAATATACGACGGAATGACAGACAGAAATACCCATTTTTTAAATATATATATAGATTTATTTATTAAAAGGTAAATTGAGCAAATTGGCTATTTCTGGCAATTTATTTAAGTGTGTATCAAACTGGTAGCCCTTCGCATTAATCAGTACCCAAGAAGTAGTTCTTGCTTTCAAAAAGGTTGGTGACCCCTGCACTAGAGAGAAGCGCTATATAAATATAATTCACTTCACTAATACTCTGTTATAATTCAGGTCACGAGATGTAAATGTATTAATATTGTCGGCGCTTTTTAGAGGTCATTTAAGAGGGCTTTGTGGGCACTCCCATTAGAGTGTTGTGTTTTAGGACTCGCATAAATGCAAACAAAAAAGAAAGACGCACGTGTCTTACGTATAGAGATAGTGAAAGTTTAGGTAAAATTCCAAAAAAAGTGTAGTTCCTCTTTAAGTGACAGTTATCTTTGCAGCAGAAAACACACAAATACCCTTTAGTCATATCCCTCAGCCATTTTTCCTCTTTGCTCGCCATCCTAGGCCTTGTGATCTTCAGCTTCCTTCACCAGGCGTTCAATGTCGTCTTTGCTGAGGAGACCTGTGCGGGACAAAATGCATTTAGAGAATGTGCCTCGAGGTGGTGCTGATGTGGGAGAAGTTATTTATGACAAGGTATGTACCACACCCCAAACCAGTCAAGTTGGCACGTTGTGTCATTTGTAAATAACAACAGAATACGATGATTTGCAAATCCTTTTCAACTTATATTTATTTGAATAGACTGCAAAGACAAGATACTTAATGTTCAAACTGACAAACATATATATTCTTTTACAAAATCAGTAACTTAGAATTTAATGGCAGCAACACATTGCAAAAAAGTTGGCACTTGGCCATTTTTACCACTGTGTCACATGGCCTTTTCTTTTAAAGGGGAACTTTAAAACTCTGGAAGGCCCTCCCGGTAACAGTTCGAGATGCTACCTCAGTAGAAGCATTTAAGTCTCACCTTAAAACTCATCTGTATACTCTAGCCTTTAAATAGACCTCCTTTTTAGACCAGTTGATCTGCCGCTTCTTTTCTTTTTTCTCCTATGTCCCCTCCACTCGCTTGTGGAGGGGGTCCGGTCCGATGACCATGGATGAAGTACTGGCTGTCCAGAGTCGAGACCCAGGATGGACCGCTCGTCGGGACCCAGGATGGACCGCTCGCCTGTGTATCGGTTGGGGACATCTCTATGCTGCTGATCCGCCTCCGCTTGGGATGCCCACATCTGAGGTCCTCTCCAAGGTTTCTCATAGTCAGCATTGTCACTGGCGTCCCACTGGATGTGAATTCTCCCTGCCCACTGGGTGTGAGTTTTCCTTGCCCTTTTGTGGGTTCTTCCGAGGATGTTGTAGTCGTAATGATTTGTGCAGTCCTTTGAGACATTTGTGATTTGGGGCTATATAAATAAATATTGATTGAACATTATCACAATTTCAAAAGGGTTAAAACCAATAAAAATCAGTTCCCAGTGGCTTGTTGTATTTTTTGAAGTTTTTTTCAAAATTTTACCGGTCTCGGAACATCCCTAAATAAAGCTTTAAAGTGCCTTATTTTCGACTCTCTGCGAAGACACTGGCCATTTCCCTGTGACGTCACACAGTGCTGCCAATGTAAACAAACAATGGGAATACCACAGCAAGATATAGCGACATTAGCTCGGATTCAAACTCGGATTTCAGCGACTTAAGCGATTCAACAGATTACGCATGTATTGAAACAGATGGTCGGAGTATGGAAATATTGAAGAAGAAACTGAAGCTATTGAGCGAATAGCTATTGACGCTAATCATAGCCATAGCATGGCCGAATAGCTGCGTTAGCATCGCCGGTAAAATGTGCGGACCAAACGATCAGGACTTTCGCATCTTTTGACACTGGAGCAACTTAAATCCTTCGATTGGTAAGTGTTTTTTTCGCATTAAATGTGGGTGGAAGGAAACGTAATATAGTTGCAAATGCATCTGCAGGTTGTCCATACATCTCTGTGCCATGTCTGCTTTAGCACCGCCGGTAAATAGCCTGCTAGCATCGATTAGCGTAGCATGTTAGCATCGATTAGCTGGCAGTCAACATCAACAAAACTCACCTTTGTGATTTTGTTGACTTAATGGTTGCAAATGCATCTGCAGGTTATCCATACATCTCTGTGCCATGTCTGTCTTAGCATCGCCGGTCAAATGTGAAGACACTCTGGTACATTCAATGGGGGTCTGGCGGCAGATTTCTTGCCAGTGGTGCAACTTGAATCCCTCCCTGTTAGTGTTGTTACAACCTCCGACAACACACCCACGAGGCATGATGTCTCCAAGGTTCCAAAAAATAGTCGAAAAAACGGAAAATAACAGAGCTGAGACCCAATGTTTGTAATGTGTTGAAAATGAAAATGGTGGGTGTGTTACCTCGGCGACGTCACATTCTGACGTCATCGCCTCCAGAGCGATAAACAAAAAGGCGTTTAATTCGCCAAAATTCACCCATTTAGAGTTCGGGAATCGGTTAAAAAAATAAATGGTCTTTTTTCTGCACCATCAAGGTATATATTGACGCTTACATAGGTCTGCTGATAATGTTCCCCTTTAACAACACTAAGTAAACATTTGGGATGTGGTCGGGGGCAGGGCGTGGTTAAGAGGGGAGGGGTATATTTACCTAGATTCATAGATTCACCAAGTCAAATATTTAAGTATTTCATATATACAGAATATATATATATATATATATATATATATATATATATATATATATACTGTATATATATATATTAAATAATTACTTGAATTTCAGTGTTCATTTATCTACACATTTACACACACATAACACTCATCTACTCATTGTTAAGGGTTGAATTGTCCATCCTTGTTTTTCTAACCATATGCATGTACAGTAGATGGCAGTATTGTCCTGTTTAAGAGTGTCCCAACATTGCTGTTTGGCAGACGAATTGCTTTACGGTAGACGAAAACGGACTGCTGTGGTTGTGTGTTGTTGCCGCTCTGGGACAACATATTTGATGTTCAAACTCATACACATTTTTTGGGGGGGCAAAAAAATCATTAACTTTAGAATTTGATGCCAGCAACATGCAGAGGTGGGTAGTAACGCGCTACATTTACTCCGTTACATCTACTTGAGTAACTTTTGGGATAAATTGTACTTCTAAGAGTAGTTTTTATGCAACATACTTTACTTTTACTTGAGTATATTTATAAAGAAAAAACCCTACTTTTACTCCGCTCCATTTATCTACAATCAGCTCGTTACTCGCTACTTTTTTTTATCGATCCGTTAATGCACGTTTTGTTTGTTTTGATTTTGTCAGACACGCATTCAAAGTAAGAACTACGCATGCTTGCGTTTTACCAATCAAATGCAGTCACTGGTGACCTTGGACCAATCAAACAAAACCAGGCGGTCACATGACCGTCACACGTAAAAAAGTCACACGTAAAAAAGTCACACAAACATGTTGAAAAACTTATTGGGGTGTTACCATTTATTGGTCAATTGTGCAGAATATGTACTGTACTGTGCAATCTACTAATAAAAGTTTCAATCAATCAAAAGTGTAAAGGAAAAAAGACACTTTTTATTTCAACCGTACTTCCCGTCAAAAGTCTAAAGACAGATCGCACAGTTCCTGTCGTCACAATAAAAGCGCCGCTCCATTGCGCCTGCGCTAACAAAATAAGAGTCTCCGAAAACCAGCGCAAACAAGCTAGCAAGCGACGGAGTTTGCCGCCAATGTATTTCTTGTAAAGTGTATAAAAACGAATATAGAAGCTGGACAAATAAGATGCCAAAAACCAATGACTTTCATGTGGTATTAGACAAAAAAGAGGAACTTTTTTCTCCTCCATTTGAAAACGTGGACGTTATCAGCACTTTACTGTCTGATTCCAATCAATGCAAGTCATCAGAATCAGGTAATACACCAACTTATATTTTGTCTTTATGAAAGATAGGAATCTATATGTTTGGCATGCATGTATATTCATTAAAACACCTTTAACATTTCAACAAAAACGGCAAAATAAAAAACTATAAATTATATACTGTATATATATATATATATATATATATATATATATATATATATATAATATGTGTGTGTATGTATATATATGAGGTAGATCACCTCGACTCGGTCATTTATTAAGTAATTGATTAACGTTGAAAAACTTATTGGGGTGTTACCATTTAGTGGTCAATTGTAGGGAATATGTACTGTACTGTGCAATCTACTAATAAAAGTATCAATCAATCAATAAATGCCTACTGAGCCTATTGTGCTGTTAAGTTATTGTGGCTCAATTTGCCTTAATTTTTTTATTTCACTGTATTATTATTTAATATATATTATTGTTTTAGTTGCTTAAGAGATATTCTTGGCTCTGAATTTGCTCATTGCTATTTTTATGTTTTTGTGCATTATTTGTTGCTGTAATCATTAAACAAACAGGTTACTCATCAGTTACTCAGTACTTGAGTAGTTTTTTCACAACATACTTTTTACTTTTACTCAAGTAAATATTTGGGTGACTACTCCTTACTTTTACTTGAGTAATAAATCTCTAAGGTAACATTACTTTTACTGGAGTACTATTTCTGGCTACTCTACCCACCTCTGGCAACATGTGACGAAGAAGTTGGGAAAGTTGGCAATAAACACTGATAAATTTGAGGAATGTGAATTACTGAATTATATTTTATATAGCGGTTTTCTCTAGTGACTCAAAGCGCTTTACATAGTGAAAGCCAATATCTAAGTTACATTTAAACCAGTGTGGGTGGCACTGGGAGCAGGTGGGTAAAGTGTCTTGCCCAAGGACACAACGGCCGTGTTAGGATGACGGAAGCGGGAATCAAACCTGCAACCCTCAAGTTGCTGGCACGGCCGCTCCACCAACCGAGGTATGCCGCCCCATCAATGCTCATCAAACACTTATTTGGAACATCCCACAGGTGTGCAGGTTAATGAAACTGCCAAACAATAAACCCACATAAGAAACCAAGAACTCGCCTCCAAGTCCGCCTGAATTTCGGGAGAAAATTTGTCCTGCAAGGGGCGCTGAATTTCGGGAGTCTCCCGGAAAATCCGGGAGGGTTGGCAAGTATGGCATACCCCCATTTGAGAACCACTGGCTTAGAGAACGGTTGAGTCCATGAAGCACAGCACTTGTGACAAACTGACACCAAATCTGATTAGCGTGCGTGTTTTAGGGGACTTGAAGGAAATGTTTCACAAACTTTCATGTGGTGTTGCTTCCTTATTTGTGATTATTCCAAAGTGATTATCTTTTACACGTGCGTGTAATGGTCAGTTGGATAAAAAAAACAAAAAAAACTGACAGCTCTATCATTGGTCCGGAGTTTTGACGGTTTGCCTGGACCGACCCAGTTAGGAATCGGCACCAAAAAATACTACTTATGACCTTTGAATTCATGGTTAACTCAGCAAGCTAACATTTCAACGCCATAAAGAACCAAACATACCTTTGTCATCGGTGATGGTGATCCTGTTCTCCTTGCCGGTGCTCTTGTCGGTTGCAGACACATTCAGGATGCCGTTAGCATCAATGTCCAAGGTCACCTCGATTTGAGGAACGCCCCGGGGTGCTGGGGGCATTCCAGCCAGCTCAAATTTACCCAAAATGTTGTTGTCTTTGGTCATGCTCCTTTCACCCTCAACACCTGCAGATAAAACATGTCTAGAGTTGTCATCACACATTTCTTGATCGAAAGAACTCAGCCATTGTGTGCATGTCTTACCTGAATGATCACACCAGGCTGGTTGTCGGAGTAGGTGGTAAAAACCTGCGTGTGCTTTGTAGGAATGGTGGTGTTTCTCTTGATGATTGTATTCATGACTCCTCCGGCGGTCTCGATACCCACAGACAACGGGGTCACATCCATCACCAGCAAATCCTGAAAATTCTCAAAGTTGTCGCCTGACAGGGTTGCAGCCTGCATCGCTGTAAAGCAAAACATTTTACATTAGCTATAGATAAGCTTTAAAAGGGGTACTGCAGTTTTTTGGGAATTTTCCCTCCCCTTTGCAATCCTTTTGTGAGACGAGAACATGTTTTTCTTTAACTGGCCGGACTACTTTTCGGCTGTCTTCTCAGACCACTGTCCTTAAATACCTTTTACTCTTTGTAACTCTAGCCTTGGAGCCAGCCCGTCCGGACAAAAGCCCAACTTGTTGTTTGGCCAGTTAACCTACTTCCCAGTGATCGGTTTGAGTTGGACGACTTCCGATCCCTATCCTCTAGCCCAGTGGTTCTTAACTCGGGTTCGATCGAACCCTAGGGGTTTGGCGAGTCAGCCTCGGGGGTTCGACGGAGCCTCTGCCATGTCAAGACACACCCAACTCATCGAACAAACCCCGTTTCCATATGAGTTGGGAAATTGTGTTAGATGTAAAATATAAACGGAATACAATGATTTGCCAATCATTTTCAACCCATTTTCAGTTGAATATGCTACAAAGACAACATATTTGATGTTCAAACTCATAAACATAAATTTTTTTTTGCAAATAATCATTAACTTTAGAATTTGATGCCAGCAACACGTGACAAAGAAGTTGGGAAAGGTGGCAATAAATACTGATAAAGTTGAGGAATGCTCATCAAACACTTATTTGGAACATCCCACAGGTGTGCAGGCTAATTGGGAACAGGTGGGCGCCATGATTGGGTATAAAAGCAGCTTCCGTGAAATGCTAAGTCATTCACAAACAAGGATGGGGCGAGGTACACCAATTTGTAAGCAAATTGTCGAACAGTTTTAGAACAACATTTCTCAACGAGCTATTGCAAGGAATTTAGGGATTTTACCATCTACGGTCCGTAAAATCATCAAAAGGATGAGGGAATCTGGAGAAATCACTGCACGTAAGCGATGATATTACAGACATTTGATCCCTCAGGCGGTACTGCATCAAAAACCGACATCGGTGTGTAAAGGATATCACCCCATGGACTCAGGAACACTTCATAAAACCACTGTCAGTAACTACAGTTGGTCGCTACATCTGTAAGTGCAAATTAAAACTCTACTATGCAAAGCGAAAGCTATTTATCAACAACACCCAGGAATGCCGCCGGCTTCGCTGGGCCCGAGATCATCAAAGATGGACTGATGCAATGTGGAAAAGTGTTCTGTGGTCTGACGAGTCCACATTTCAAATTATATTTTGAAACTGTGGACGTGGTGTCCTCAAGAACAAAGTTGAAAAGCCAGCATGTGTGATGGTATGGGGGTGCATTAGTGCCCAAGGCATGGGTAACTTACACATCTGTGAAGGCACCATTAATGCTGAATGGTCCATACAGGTTTTGGAGCAACATATGTTGTCATCCAAGCAACGTTATCATTGACGCCCCTGCTTATTTCAGCAAAACAATGCCAAGCCACGTGTTACAACAGCGTAGTTTCGTAGTAAAAAAGAGTGCAGGTACTTTCCTGGCCCGCCTGCAGTCCAGACATGTCTCCCATCTAAAATGTGTGGCGCATTATGAAGCGTAAAATACGACAAGACCCCGGACTGTAAAACAACTTAAGTTGTACATCAAGCAAGAATGGTAAAAAAAATCCACTTTCAAAGCTTCAACAATTAGTTTCCTCAGTTCCCAAACATTTATTAGAATAGAATAGAATAGAGTTTTATTGTCATTATTGCAATGAACAGGTTCAAAGAACAACGAAATTGGAGCAGCTCCTCCTAAGGTGCATATACAATATGGTAGTATAAATTAAAAAAAAAAAATAAAATAAATAGATAAATAAAAAATAAATTTAAAAAAAAAGATAGAGATGACAGATGTATCTATGTATACATACATAAAACATTATTATTATTATTATTATTATTGAGTGTTGTTAAAAGAAAAGGTGATGTAACACAGTGGTGAACATGCCCTTTCCCAACTACTTTGGCACGTGTTGCAGCCATGAAATTCCAAGTTGATTATTATTTGCAAAAAATAAAAATAAAGTTTATGAGTTTGAACATCAAATATGTTGTCTTTGTAGCATATTCAACTGAATATGGCTTGAAAAGGATTTGCAAATTATTGTATTCTGTTTATATTTACATCTAACACAATTTCCCAACTCAATTGGAAACGGGGTTTGTATTTAAACGCTTCAATAACCAAAAAATATGGCTTTTAAGAAGCCAGACCAATATTGTTTCTTTTGTCAAGGACAATAAATGATGAGACTATTTATCTTGGTTTTTTTTTTTCAAGTTAAGTTTGGTTAAAATACATCAGTGTGTGTAACCCCAAAGTACTTTTTGAGCACATTCAACAATATTGTAATAATAACAATAATTAAAGCTGCAAGCAGCGATGGACGGGACCGCTTTGGCTGCTGCCCCCGCGACCCAAGCCGAGATAAGCGGTAGAAGATGGATGGATGGATGATTACACAGAGAAAAAGTTGTATACACATGTGTTATACATCAGTCTCATAGTATTAACAGTTGTAAAGTGGCTTGGGCATTTTATAAGGACGCTAATGCAGCTGTTGTATTGAAATGTTAATAGCCAACTTCCTGTTGATTTTAGTTGGGGGTGGTCAGTGTATGAAATATAGGTCTCAGTGAGACCTATATTGAGGTTTTTGTTTCATGTGTGTATGACAGTCCTACAGTTTTGTCTGAGCAGAAAGCCGCCATTTTGTGACAACAGCAGCAGTGCAATGGTTCTTTGCGGGCTCATAAAATCCAAACCGCGGTAGTAATTAAAACTCTTTAACTTTTAATCAGAAGGGTTCAATCTCACTTCTGTGCTTATTTGAAGTCGAAACGACAAACGGCCTCAAAGGAGATAATCTTTGAAAAAAAGCGACATTTTTTAAACAAATTTTGTATTGAAGTTGGAATAGAAATTTTCCTGTTGATTTTAGCCGATGGGATCCCAGTAAAATATAGGTCGAACTGAGACCTACGTAGTGGTGTTCGTTTCATGTTTCTACGACATTTCTACTGGAAGTTACAGACAGTTTTGTCTGTTTTCTTCCTAGGGGGCGCTAGAGCGCCATTTTGAGTTTGAGGGTTTGTTTTTTGTTTTTATAAAATCCACTATGGACTGGACTCTCACAATATTGTGTTAGATCTACT
This sequence comes from Nerophis ophidion, assembly GCF_033978795.1. Taxonomy (NCBI): domain Eukaryota; kingdom Metazoa; phylum Chordata; class Actinopteri; order Syngnathiformes; family Syngnathidae; genus Nerophis; species Nerophis ophidion. Next base: position 48,200,248 of record NC_084628.1, read on the forward strand.
ATGGACTGGACCTGACACTATTATGTTAGATCCACTATGGACTGGACTCTCACACTATTATGTTAGATCCACTATGGACTGGACTTGACACTATTATGTTGGATCCACTATGGACTGGACTCTCACTATTATGTTAGATCCACTATGGACTGGACTCTCACACTATTATGTTAGATCCACTATGGACTGGACCTGACACTATTATGTTGGATCCACTATGGACTGGACTCTCACTATTATGTTAGATCCACTATGGACTGGACTCTCACACTATTATGTTAGATCCACTATGGACTGGACCTGACACTATTATGTTAGATCCACTATGGACTGGACTCTCACTATTATGTTGGATCCACTATGGACTGGACTCTCACACTATTATGTTAGATCCACTATGGACTGGACCTGACACTATTATGTTGGATCCACTATGGACTGGACTCTCACTATTATGTTAGATCCACTATGGACTGGACTCTCACACTATTATGTTAGATCCACTATGGACTGGACCTGACACTATTATGTTGGATCCACTATGGACTGGACTCTCACTATTATGTTAGATCCACTATGGACTGGACTCACACTATTATGTTAGATCCACTATGGACTGGACTCTCAGTATTATGTTAGATCCACTATGGACTGGACTCTCACACTATTATGTTAGATCCACTATGGACTGGACTCTCACACTATTATGTTAGATCCACTATGGACTGGACTCTCACACTATTATGTTAGATCCACTATGGACTGGACTCTCACTATTATGTTAGATCCACTATGGACTGGACTCTCACACTATTATGTTAGATCCACTATGGACTGGACTCTCACACTATTATGTTAGATCCACTATGGACTGGACTCTCACTATTATGTTAGATCCACTATGGACTGGACTTTCACAATATTATGCTAGACCCACTCGGCGTCCATTGGGCTGTATCAGTCTAAAAATGATACACGGTCAAAGATGTTTGATACCAAAGGATTAGCAAGGAATGCCAAAGTCTACAAAAGCACAAGAAACTGTGACCTTTGGCTGGCATCGTGGTGCGTGTTTGCATTCTCGTGGTGCAGCGGAAATGGAACACAGCGTGAAGGTAGGAATAATGATTTATTCCTAACTACAAATACAAAGTGACAATTTTGACAATATGAATCAAATAGTTGAACGTTTTAATGACTACTTTGTTAATGTCGGAAAAAATCTGGAACAAAGAATTCCAAAAGCAGATGATGGGTCAGTTGAGGACTTGAGTGAGCTCATAGACAGAAATCCCAATTCCATGTTTTTAAAGAAGGTGACAAAAGAAGAAGTAATCAAAATTGTAAATAATTGTAAATCTAAGACCTCAACTGACTGTCATGGACTAGATATGCTAACAATAAAAAAGGTTATACAAGACATTTCAGAACCTCTTACATATATTAGTAACGAATAATTTTTTACCGGCAAATTCCCTGACAAAATGAAAATTGCTAAAGTTGTACCAATTCATAAGAAGGGAGACACACACCAGTTCACTAAATACACACCAATTTCATTACTTCCACAATTCTCCAAAATCATAGAAAAACTATTCAATAGTAGATTAGATACATTTATCAATAAAAGTGGGACGCTCGCGGAGAACCAATTTGGATTTAGAGCAAATATCTCAACTTCAATAGCATTAATCAAAATAACAGAGGAAATGAGCAATGCAATAGACGGTAAGGAATGTGCAGCCGCAGTATTCATGGATTTAACAAAAGCATTTGACACAATTAATCATGATATTTTAATTCAAAAACTAGAACGTTATGGCATCAGAGGTTTGGTCTTGAGCTGGATAAGAAGTTATTTAACCAACAGGAAGCAATATGTGAAGATGGGTGAAAATAGTTCAACACGATTCGATATATCTTGTGGTGTACCCCAGGGATCAATACTGGGACCAAGATTGTTCAATCTGTATATAAACGATATTTGCAAAGTTACAAAAGACTTGAAGTTAGTTTTATTTGCAGACGACACAACTGCTTTCTGTTCAGGAGAGAACACACAGAAGATAATACAAATAATAACGGAAGAAATGAATAAATTTAAAAAATGGTTTGATAAAAACAGACTATCCTTGAATCTCAGTAAAACTAAAATAATGCTATTTGGTAACAGTAGAAAAGAGCATCAGAGACGAATACAAATAGATGGAATAGATATCAAAAAGGTAAAAGAAACCAGATTTTTGGGAGTATTAATAGATGATAAAATGAACTGGAAATCTCATATACAAAACATACAACATAAGGTGGCAAAAAATATTTCAATAATGAATAAAGCAAAATACATCCTGGGCCAAAAATCACTTTATATTCTCTACTGCTGGCTAGTGTTACATATCTGAGTTATTGTGCAGAAATATAACAGTAAAATAAGAATATAACAAGACAAAGTAGGCAGTAGTGACCATGTTATGAAAATGTATTGCACTGTTATTGTTTTGCATCCCCTGTCATCCCAGAGAGGAGTTGTACAGTCTAATGGCGTGTGGGACAAAGGAGTTTTTGAGTCTATTAGTCCTGCACTTGGGATGAAGCAGTCTAGAACTGAACAGGCTCCTCTGGCTACTGATAACACTATGCAGATGGTGACTGGCATCATCCAGGATGCTCACTAGTTTGTCAATAATAAATACAATACAAATAAATACAAACACAAGTAAAAACAAAAACAAAATAAAACATGGGTTAAAGGACAGGCGCGAGGGGCCAATCCCCATAAAAGCATAGAATTGTAAAAAAGCAACCAAGCAAGTGTCAGTAGAGTTGGGTGTGTTAATCCTGCTGCTACCTTAATTGGACTTATTTTTTTGGGCCGCCGGCATCTCATCACCGGGGGGGTCCTGGCTGGTTCCTTCCCCAGGATCTTCTTCCTCACCCTCTCCGGGAACTTGAGCTGTGGAGAACAAAAGTTATCACTGAATACTTCTACTGGTTTGAAGTATGTGAAAAGAAACTCACGGGCGGCTGTCGGCACTTTGGAAGTTGTGTTAAGACACACAAATACAAGTTACAAATGAAACAGTTCATTGTCAGGCTACTCAAGGAGCTGATGTTGACTTTTTTCTTGAGCTCTCTGAGCTAAAGTTGAAGGTTATTATTTTCCTCCAGGAACGTCACTGCAAAAGATGGCTTCAATTAAAAAAACAATATTATGTTAGATGATAGAATCTACCTTCCTTACATTCGTTTTTGAAAACCATGACTTTTAACTTGTGAATCTCCACTTGGGTGAGGAGTCTGGCCGTTTTCTGGTTGTAGATGTACTTCTCCATGACTTCCAGATGGCATTAAGATAACTCTTCCAACGTCTGCTGAATGTTCTGTTACACACACACACACACACACACACACACACACACGTGTTGTAATGTTGTACAGGGCTTATTCATCTCCTCTTTCTGCTGTACAAATTGTGAAAGATCCGCTTGACAATCTTAGTGAATTATATTTTATATAGCGCTTTTCTCTAGTGACTCAAAGTGCTTTACATAGTGAAACCCAATATCTAAGTTACATTTAAAGCAGTGACTTGGATGACAGAAGCGGGAATCGAACCTGCAACCCTCAAGTTGCTGGCACGGCCGCTCTACCAACCGAGCTATGCCGTCCCATCTTCTGGGGAAACTGTGCTTTGATCAGAAAAATCCGCAGCTCGTTCTAAAATGATTGTGTGTGTGTCTCCTATGTAATTGCCCTCTGGAATAATGTGGTAGACATCTGCTGGTTCAAAACGTGCTCCCTTCCTGACAGCTATTTACTTAGCAACAAAGTCAAAGAGATTTATTTTAAAATCATTCATGGTAAAGACTGATAGATGTTAACTGCATCTTATGTAACATGCATCCAGAGACTGTTTACCAGCTGTGTTGGACTTGTGAAAGCACTCCATCACTATGGCAGGTATCTGTTGCTTCATCCAGGACAATATTCATGACAATGTGTGCTTTGTTAATTTAAAGATGTGATATGCGCTTTTACACTATATGAAAAAAAATTTAAAAGGAATTTTACTTTTGCAACCTCATACTATTGGCTAAGTTTTAGATTAATAAATGTAAGATCTCAATACCCGACCGGTTTTTTGTGCCTTTAAAAAAGATTTAGAACTCTGTAACACAAACGCAACATAAGAATTACCCACAATGCCATGCATCCATGACTCTTGGCTATATTATACACCCCGGTAGCACCAACCCCCCTCCTCCCTCCGTGCGTCGGTTGAGGTGGGCGGGGTTGGGGGCGCGTGTATAATATAGCCAAGAGTCATGGATGGATGGCATAGTGGGTCATTTTTATGTTGCGTTTATGTGTTACAGAGCCGATGTT
>NC_084628.1:48209633-48292133 GCF_033978795.1 Nerophis ophidion
GTACTGCCAAAAGCATTCAGAAAGTAATCTTTGATGTGAAGTAGAGCCTTGAAAAGATCAATAATGCAGGACACCACTTATTTTAATTAATTATTATTTTTTAGGTATTACAGTGAAAAGATAAATAAAATCCTATTAAATATATTTGGGATCCAAAAGGTGCCCCACTCATAAAGTGATACATTATTAGTTTTTTGTTTTTTTTACTTTCAACACTTAAGTGACAAGATCAACTTCAGATATATCTGTCGATTTTACGATTGAACTATAATTGTGCTTGTTTTGTGCTCTTTTGTCAAAGAAAATGATGTATTTGTATGGCAAACACACAATATATGCAATATTTTCCACAGAAAACATTTTAAAGTGAAATATTTGAAATAATTGGAGCTTTAAATAGGTGAATAAGTCATTACATAGTTTTTTTAAGTTTTCATTTGAGCAACGGCAAAAAAGAAAGAAAAATAGACAAAAAAAAAAGAACTGCCTGCATGGCAGCTTTGTGTCAACATTGCAACTTTTTCTAGTTAGATTTCCCCTCATTCCGCTTTTTTTAATGTTTTTTTTAATTTTTGCAATAGCATTTCAAATGGCAGCACTTTGGACACCCCTGATATAGCGCAACAACATCACACTATTACATATATTTGATGATATTTATCAACTCTAGTTCCTTTGGGAATAACAGATCTATATATTTTGTTAATTTTCATCAATATGTAAGATATACTGCATAGTCATTGTTAGAAAACAGTACAGTGTGGCAAAAAAGTATTTAGTCAGCCAGCGATTGTGCAAGTTCTCCCACTTCAAATGATGACAGAGGTCTGTCATTTTCATCATAGGTATACTTCAACTGTGAGAGACAGAATGGGAAAAAAAAAATCCAGGAATTCACATCATAGGAATTTCAAATAATTTATTTGTAAATGATGGTGTAAAATAAGTATTTGGTCAACCATTCAAAGCTCTCACTGATGGAAGGAGGTTTTGGCTCCAAATCTCAGGATACATGGCCCCATTCATTCTTTCCTTAACACGGATCAATCGTCCTGTCCCCTTAGCAGAAAAACAGCCCCAAAGCATGATGTTTCCACCCCCATGCTTCACAGTGGGTGTGGTGTTCTTGGGATGTAACTCAGTATTCTTCCTCCAAACACGACCAGTTGAGTTTATACCAAAATGGATACATGGATGACACAGCAGAGGATTGGGAGAATGTCATGTGGTCAGATGAAAACAAAATAGAACTTTTTGTCATAGTTCCTTCGTGTCACAGTAAGTGTTTTTGTTTCTAGCCCACAGTTAGTTGTGCTAGTTTTTGTTCATAGCCAAGTTTGTTCTGAGCCTTGAGTGCACCTTTTGTTCGTACCATTTTGTTTGTTCTTCTTTTAGTGTTCAATTAAATCATGTTTACTTGCACGATATAGAACTACGATGACCATACATGGCAATTCTTGTAAAAAAAAAAAAAAAAAAAGTGTCACTTATATCTTGCTTTTGAGTATATTTCAATGGAATACAAATAATTGTGATCAGTAGTTGGGAAGGAGTAGGACAAACCAGCAGTAAAATGTATCATTTTTAACCAACTATTGGGTCAAGGAAAGCTAAATTGCACCACCCAATAGTTGCGTTGGGAATAAGCCAACATTGCAGCGAGTATAGCTCGGCTTTTGTGTTTAATCATCCATTTTTCTACTGCTTTAAATTAATCAACCAACATTGAGTAAGCATAACTTGTCAGGCCAGCCCCTGACAGTTTGTCTATGTTTTAGTTTTTTCCTCTGCATTTGTCTGTTTCCTCTGTGTTTAGTATCTCCTGTCTTTAGTTCCTGTCTAGTGCTCTTATTTTGTCAGCTTCCTGTCTTGTTCCCTGAGTGCTGTGTTCCTCCTCAGCTGCGGCTGATTGGCACCTGGTCACACCTCTTGCCAATCAGCCCGCTCCTATTTTTACCCTCTTCGTCTTGTGTCAGTTGCTGGATCATTGTATTGTGTTGTCTTGTCGATGTCACGTCTAGTCGCTCTTGTGATGTGTTATCGCTCCTGTCGTGTCGTACCTTGTCTTTGCAGCGTAGCGCTAAGCTATATTTAGTTGTTTGTAGCTGACTGTTTTTTGTTCCCTGCTTCCGTTTTATTTTTCATTATACAAGTACGACTTCTGTTTGCCTGTTCGCTACCTGCTAGCTTCCACGCTAAGCTCCTGTTCGTTATTTTCTAGCTTGCAGCCTAGCTCCTTTTGTTTGATTATCCGCCTCGTGCGCGCTTTGTGTTTGTACCCTTTTGGTTTTGGTTTTGTCTTAGTATTTAATTAAATCATGTTTTCTCATTCCATGCCTGCCTCCATCTCTGCATCTTGGGGTTCGTCAACAAATAACTCTGACATAACTCAACTTTTGTGTTGAACAATTCAACGCAAAAGTTGCGTTGACAAAAATTAACCCAAAATGTTGAGTCAAATTAATTCAAATAAGTGGGTTGTCCATTTCTGAACCAGCATTTGGGTTAAAACTGGGTTATTGTTTTAACCCGACATTTTTGAGTGTGTAGTGCTTAGAGCAGGGGTGTCAAACTCATTTGAGATCGGGGGCCACATAGAGAAAAATCTACTCCCAAGTGTGCCGGACTGGGAAAATTACGGCAGGGTAACTTGAAAATATAGACAAAAGTCAGATTGTTTTCTTTGTGTAAAAACAGAACAAGCGTGCACATTCTGAAAATGTACAAATCATAATGTTTTTTTTACACTTACATGTTGTGGTTAATGGTATTCTACATTTATTTGTGTTTTTTATACTATCGGAATGAATTATGTGATAATGTTCATCAGTCAACTCAATTGTGTTAATTTTCAATCTCTGAAGATAAACAAAACATCAAAATCGAATTGCTAAAATCCGCTCCATTTTGTCCACTAAAGACGCTGAGATCATTATCCATGCGTTTGTTACGTCTCGTCTCGATTACTGTAACGTATTATTTTCGGGTCTCCCCATGTCTAGCATTAAAAGATTACAGTTAGTAAAAAATGCGGCTGCTAGACTTTTGACAAGAACAAGAAAGTTTGATCACATGACGCCTATACTAAAGGGTGGAGTGCCATCTCCGGGTTGGGGAGGAGACCCTGCCCCAAGTGGAGGAGTTCAAGTACTTAGGAGTCTTGTTCACGAGTGAGGGAAGAGTGGATGGTGAGATCGACAGGCGGATCGGTGCGGCGTCTTCAGTAATGCGGACGTTGTACCGATCCGTTGTGGTGAAGAAGGAGCTGAGCCGGAAGGCAAAGCTCTCAATTTACCGGTCGATCTACGTTCCCATCCTCACCTATGGTCATGAGCTTTGGGTCATGACCGAAAGGATAAGATCACGGGTACAAACGGCCCAAATGAGTTTGGGTCTCTTCCTTAGAAATAGGGTGAGAAGCTCTGCCATCCGGGAGGAACTCAAAGTAAAGCCGCTGCTCCTCCACATGGAGAGGAGCCAGATGAGGTGGTTCGGGCATCTGGTCAGGATGCCACCCGAACGCCTCCCTAGGGAGGTGTTTAGGGCACGTCCAACCGGTAGGAGGCCACGGGGAAGACCCAGGACACGTTGGGAAGACTATGTCTCCCAGCTGGTCTGGGAAAGCCTCTGGATCCCCCGGGAAGAGCTAGACGAAGTGGCTGGGGAGAGGGAAGTCTGGGCTTCCCTGCTTAGGCTGCTGCCCCCGTGACCCGACCTCGGATAAGCGGAAGAAGATGGATGGATGGATGGATGTTAGCATCTACTTCTATGCCTGTTTCTCTGAATATATTAAACTGAATGAAACGTTAGCACTGTCAACAATTGTCTGATTTGTTCCTGGGTTGTGTTAATTGTTTAATGTCAATGCTATGCATCCAATGTATTTTATCATGCAGTCCAGTCAACCACTGTCTGCTATGCACCTTATTTGTGGATGCAATGGCTACATTTTGATATTAGAGAATTAATATTTTGATATAACAATTATTATATTATTTATTCTCATTGGATTCATGAATTATTTATCGTACAATATCAAGAAATATACTTGCTATTTGAATACAGTAGTATTATTTAGTATTTAGTATTTGGATGGGGCTTCACGGTGGCAGAGGGGTTAGTGCGTCTGCCTCATAATACGAAGGTCCTGCAGTCCTGGGTTCAAATCCAGGCTCGGGATCTTTCTGTGTGGAGTTTGCATGTTCTCCCCGTGAATGCGTGGGTTCCCTCCGGGTACTCCGGCTTCCTCCCACCTCCAAAGACATGCACCTGGGGATAGGTTGATTGGCAACACTAAATGGTCCCTAGTGTGTGAATGTGAGTGTGAATGTTGTCTGTCTATCTGTGTTGGCCCTGCGATGAGGTGGCGACTTGTCCAGGGTGTACCCCGCCTTCCGCCCAATTGTTGCTGAGATAGGCGCCAGCGCCCCCCGCTACCCCAAAAGGGAATAAGCGGTAGAAAATGGATGGATGGATAGTATCTGAATGTATTTTGTGTGTGCGCACTGGAAAATTGCCTGGTCCTGCCCTTGTTGTACAGGACATGTTGGATGGCGAACTAGACTGGTCCTGCCCTTGTTGTACAGGACATGTTGGATGGCGAACTAGACTGGTCCTGCCCTTGTTGTACAGGACATGTTGGATGGCGAGCTAGACTGGTCCTGCCCTTGTTGTACAGGACATGTTGGATGGCGAGCTAGACTGGTCCTGCCCTTGTTGTACAGGACATGTTGGATGGCGAGCTAGACTGGTCCTGCCCTTGTTGTACAGGACATGTTGGATGGCGAGCTAGACTGGTCCTGCCCTTGTTGTACAGGACATGTTGGATGGCGAGCTAGAGCCTGAACTAGAGTCTGAAGCTTTATGCCTGGAACCGAACCAACCGAACTGAATCCACCCAACCGAGCCCCGGGCGGGTAGGAGGCTCCTCAGCAGCTGCTCTGATTTTTCCCTTTTGGTTTTCCATAACACAACGTGTTCATTTCTGTCCTCCTGAACGTTCACATTTACCGCGTTACCTTCACTAAAACCCCTCTGGACACTGCCACCACAACGTGGACTTTGCGAGGTTGTTTAATGAACGGTCTTGTTGCGCTTATACCATTCTTGGTAAAAACAAGGACTGAATCAAGTACTGTATCACATTGTAAATATTGAACCTTCTGTAATTTATGATGAAAATGTGAATGGCCATTCCAATTGACATGTCTGTTTGTTGTTGTTTATTTTTCCTATAATTCCATCCATCCATCCATCATCTTCCGCTTATCCGAGGTCGGGTCGCGGGGGCAGCAAAACTAAGCAGGGAAGCCCAGACTTCCCTATCTCCAGCCACTTCGTCTAGCTCTTCCCGGGGGATCCCGAGGCGTTCCCAGGCCAGCCGGGAGACATAGTCTTCCCAACGTGTCCTGGGTCTTCCCCGTGGCCTCCTACCAGCTGGACGTGCCCTAAACACCTCCCTAGGGAGGCGTTCGGGTGGCATCCTGACCAGATGCCCGAACCACCTCATCTGGCTCCTCTCCATGTGGAGGAGCAGCGGCTTTACTTTGAGTTCCTCCCGGATGGCAGAGCTTCTCACCCTATCTCTAAGGGAGAGACCCACCACCCGGCGGAGGAAACTCATTTGGGCCGCTTGTACCCGTGATCTTATCCTTTCGGTCATGACCCAAAGCTCATGACCATAGGTGAGGATGGGAACGTAGATCGACCGGTAAATTGAGAGCTTTGCCTTCCGGCTCAGCTCCTTCTTCACCACAACGGATCGGTACAACGTCCGCATTACTGAAGACGCCGCACCGATCCGCCTGTCGATCTCACCATCCACTCTTCCCCCACTCGTGAACAAGACTCCTAGGTACTTGAACTCCTCCACTTGGGGCAGGGTCTCCTCCCCAACCCGGAGATGGCACTCCACCCTTTTCCGGGCGAGAACCATGGACTCGGACTTGGAGATGCTGATTCTCATTCCGGTCGCTTCACACTCGGCTGCGAACCGATCCAGTGAGAGCTGAAGATCCCGGCCAGATGAAGCCATCAGGACTACATCATCTGCAAAAAGCAGAGACCTGATCCCATGGCCACCAAACCGGAACTCCTCAACGCCTTGGCTGCGCCTAGAAATTCTGTCCATAAAAGTTATGAACAGAATCGTGACAAAGGGCAACCTTGGCGGGGTCCAACCCTCCCTGGAAACGTGTCCGACTTACTGCCAGCAATGCGGACCAAGCTCTGACACTGATCATACAGGGAGCGGACCGCCACAATAAGACAGTCCGATACCTCATACTCTCTGAGCACTCCCCACAGGACTTCCCGAGGGACACGGTCCAATGCCTTCTCCAAGTAATTTGGTACCATTTAAACTTAAATCCTGTGTTCAGTCTTCATTACTCTCCATTCCTAGAGCTGAATGTAGTTTCTTCTGATCTAGCCCAGTTGTATAATTCATTGTTTACTTAGTACTAGTACAGTGCTTTACTTAAGTAACATACAGGTTACAACTGCTTAAACTGGCATTCAACTCACCTGTGTGCTTCCGTGTCCACTGTGCAAACCAGGTCATTCGACAATCACACGCCCAGCCGTTGCCGTGGAGGAAGAGGTTCTCCAGGTGGCCGCAGCCTGAGAAAATCTCTTCAGGCAAGCTGGTGAGAAGGTTGTCAGACAGGTAGATGGTCTGAACCGAGGACACCTTGAAAACCTGGCTGTGTCTCAGGGTGATGAACGTGTCCGGGTGGAGCTGCTGCAGACGGTTGCCTTCCAGATTGACCAAATGCAGACGGGTGAGGCCGTAGAACGCCTCGGGGCTTATGAACTCAATGTGTTTGTGGTCCATGTGGAGTCTCTGCAGACTTTCAAGGCCTTTGAATGTCTGTTTGTTGAGTTCCTTTACTTTATTATAGGACACCTTCAGGGCCTTGGAGGACAGAAAAGATCATATAGACTCAAAAGGTGAGTTGAACTTAGTAATATGATTGACCTGTAGCCATCTGAGGTCCTGGAATGTTCTGTCTTCAATACTGTGGATAAGGTTGCTATGCAGCATCAGTATTTCTAATCTATCCAGTCCTGAAAAGATGTCTCTCGTAAGACGGCTATTCTGTTGTATCTGAACAAAGAAAATTCAGCAAGTTGTTCAGTGTTGAATTATTTTGGGAGCACCTATGCGATGTTCTACTTCGATCAGTACATGTACAAGAAAGACCAATATTGTTTTTGATTAAAAGCGATCCCCAAAAAAAACACACAAGAGTGTGAAAAAAGTATTTTTATTCGATGTAGAATGGATTAAAATATCTATTGCTGATAATAATAACAATAATAATAGATTTTATTTGTAAAAAGCACTTTAAATTGAGCAAACAACCTCAAAGTGCATTAAAAAATTATAATTTAAAAAATAAAAGTAAAATAATAATAATAATAAGATAATAAAATATAAAAACTAGAACAGCCTAACAGCTTGAACTAGGGGGGGTGGGGGGACGCACGACATGAGAGGTCAAGTCACCCTGAACATTGAACAGTTACATGCAACATTTTTCTCGACTTGAATTCGTTTAAGATGGTTTCACACTCCGGAACATGATTTCACTTGGCTGAATTTCCACAGCTATAGTACATCTGGATTATGTGAGAATACCACAATCAAAATAGTGTTTAAAAAGGATGATCCCAATGTCATCAGACCTTTGTTCTTATTGTGGTGAAACTAAAACACATGTAATGGTGCTTTCTGCTCGCAATTGTCAGGCTTGGCCCTGACAGTTTGACTATGTTTCATTTTTTTCCTCTGCATTTTTCTTTGTTTCCTGTGTGTGTGTGTGTGTGTGTAGTGTTTCCTGTCTTTCTCCCTGAGTGCTGTGTCCCCTCAGCTGCGGCTCATTGGCACCTGACCACACCTGGTGTCAATCAGCCTGTGCCTATTTAGACCTGTTTTCTTCTCCAGTCTGTGCTGAATTATTGTCATGTATTGTCGCTCCTGTCGTGCCGTGTCTTTGCGGCGTAGCGGTAAACTATATTTTGGTAGCTGTTTGTAGCTTACTGTTTTTAGTTCCCTGCTTCCAGTTTGTTTTCATATTACAAGTACGACTTCTGTTTTTCTGCTCGCTACCCGCTAGCTTCCACGCTAGGCTCTTTTGTTTTTGCTAGCTTCCATGCTAAGCTCGTTTTGTTTTCTAGCTCCCATGCTAGCTCTTTTAGTTTGTTCCCCGCCTCGTGTGCGCTTTTTGTTTGTACCATTTTGTTCGGTTTTGTCTTAGTGTTTTATAAAATCATGTTCTCCTATTCAATGCCTGCCTCCTTTTCTGCATCTTGGGGTTGGTCACAAACTAACTCTGACAGCAAAAAGGGGCAAGCATAAGAAAAATGGAGACGATTATTCGGAGAAAAAGTTAAGAGAATAAGCAGAGATACAGACGGAACAAATTAATCTTAACTGCTTTGAATATGGTGACTGGTTTACTACGCCATGAGGGCGTTGTGTCCTGGGCATGACGTTAAAATGCATCCGGCGGTGGAAGCTCCTCTATGGGGGTCTTGGGGCATTAGGAGATTAACCCTTTATTATTGTTACCCCAGGTGGACCTTGGCAAAGGTACCAGTACCTAGCCAGGGATACGGTGAAGACCTCAACAGGCGGAGCAGGCGGAAGACGGTAGATTTAAGAACTACCACAACGGCTGGAAGGCGGCAGAAGGCTGCAGCAGAAAAGGGTCCCCAGTCGTTTTGGACTACATGCCACTGGACCCTGACCCGATTCTGTCAAGGATGGTGTGGTGAATGTTTGTGCACTCCGTCACGCATAGGCATCCTCCATAAAAGGGATACACCCCTACCAGGAAGATCGTCATACTCCTTCGAGTGACCGCCGATGACGCCACCAGGGATTAACAGAAGTGTAAACACATGTTGATATTTATTCTGTCAGCGGTGACTGATCAGGAAAGGGCTGGGTATCAGTTACTGTATTTCCTTGAATTGGCGGCGGGGCGCTAATTAATTTAAAACCTCTTCTCGATCCGGCGCTTACCAAAGGCATGCGGTAAATGTAGGCCTGTGTGTGATTTACTGTAAGGATACCATCATGAAAAGCACATTTGATAAAAAAAAGGTTAGTATGGTCTTACTTTTACTTATAAATGAAGTGCATGCTCAGCTCCTTCTGATCAAAAGCATCGATAACTTGTTTATAGAAGTCTTCCTTATCTTTCTTCAATTTTAAAAGTCTCTCTGTCTCGATGGAGATCTTCCTTTATTACCTCCTGCTTCCATTGAAAGTCCAGTTTAGAAAACTGTTTTATTTTAGATATGTAATCCTCCATGTTAAAAGTGCAAGCGAGAGGAAAAAATAAACGATCGCTGCTTGTTGTCACTTCTTCTGCAGCCGAGTAGTCGCAAGAAGGATCACTAGCGCCCTCTACCACCAGGAGGCGGGAGTCATTTAATGACTCATATTTGACACACGCAGCTACGCTATATTAATAAAACATAGCTGCTTACTGTTCTTTTTAGCATATTCAATAGCTTGGACCTTAAATCCTACTGAATAGCTCTTAATCTTCTTCCCTTTATGCGATTTCAAATGATTGAAATCAGCCTCCTCCATTTTGAAAATGATGACAGGTGAAGTGTCACTCGTGACGTGAAAAGTTTGATACCGCGGAAATCCTCGGCATATGCTAATTATTTTGCGAAACGAGTTCGACCCGGCGGAAATCCTCGGCATATGCTAATTATTTTGCGAAACGAGTTCGACCCGGCGGAAATTCTAGACGTGCGCTAATAAAAATAATATTTTGCAAAACTAGTTTGACCCGGCGTTAATCCTGAGCCGGCGGTAATGCTAAGCATGCGCTAATTATTTTGTGAAATGAGTTTGACCCGGCAGTAATTCTAGGCAGGCGCATACTATATACCCGGCGGAAATTCAAGGAAATACGGTAATAGGGTTGGGAAACATATTGATTTAGTAAGATACAAGGATATATTTTTAAACAACATATGAATTAAGAAAATATCGTAATCAATATAATTAATTTCACGTTAAGACGACCAACTACCACTTATTTGTTGTGTTCCTTGTTCTCCCCCTCTCGGGCTACTAAATTCCTCCCCTTCCTGCTTCCAAGATGTGCTTGCACGTAAAAGAACATCCATGATTGGTTGGTTGTTTACAATGATGAGTCACCATTGGTTGAGATTAGGGCAAAACTTTAAGGACAGGCCAATCAGAGGCATGATAGAACGGGTTATGGAACCAGGAACTAAAATCACAACAGACATCCCAAATGACGACGATAGTCATAGAAGAGGGTGATTTATATATTAAAAAAACTAGTGGAAGATGGCAGAGGGATTATCGTCTTTAGATGTTTCTTTTGGCGATGTAGACCACGTCCAGGAAACCCGCAATGCGTCGACTTGGCCACAATTGGACAAATGCGTGTGGATAAAACATTAATTTTTCTCAGCGTGTGTTTTTTGCCAGCCGGCACGTTAATACACTGACACACGACATCCTGATTCCCATCATGCATTGCTTCAAAACTAAGGCAAGTAGGAATGTCCAAAAACATAAACGAGGCGAAGCAGAAGAACGAAGAAGAGACATGGCGACGACGAGTAAGAAGTATGCTTGCAAGTTACAAAATGATTGGGGAAAAAAAAAATTCAGTTAATCCCAGACAGCTCGGGGTATGTAGCCTGCAAATGTTGTTGATCAGACTTCTCCATTGAACATGGTGGCTGAACTGATTTATTCATTCATGAACGGATTTTATATATATATATATATATATATATATGTATATATATATATATATATATATATATATATATATATATATATATATATATATATATATGTATATATATATATAAATCAATCAATCAATGTTTACTTATATAGCCCTAAATCACTAGTGTCTCAAAGGGCTGCACAAACCACTACGACATCCTCGGTAGGCCCACATAAGGGCAAGGAAAACTCACACCCAGTGGGACGTCGGTGACAATGATGACTATGAGAACCTTGGAGAGGAGGAAAGCAATGGATGTGGAGCGGGTCTAACATGATACTGTGAAAGTTCAATCCACAATGGATCCAACACAGTCGCGAGAGTCCAGTCCAAAGCGGATCCAACACAGCAGCAAGAGACCCGTTCACAGCGGAGCTAGCAGGAAACCATCCCAAGCGGAGGCGGATCAGCAGCGCAGAGATGTCCCCATATATATTTTATATACATATATTTAAAATATATATTTTATTCTGTTCTTCTTACCTGGGAAAAAAACTAAAGTAAAAATGTAAGAAAAAAGAGCAGACATATATATATATATGTGTGTATGTATGTATGTATGTATGTAACGGGTATAAAAAAAATACTTAATTTATTTGAGTGAAATTCCTGCTAAAATATGTACATTGTTTTGTAATGCAATGAGGTCCAATTGCGCCATCTGCTGGTACCCGAAAATCTTTAAATATGACCGGAAACCGGAAGCTATTAGCAGACTTCCTGCACTCTGCTAATGGTAAGTCATGTTCTGATATCCATCCATCCATTTTCTACCGCTTATTCCCTTTTGGGGTCGCGGGGGGCGCTGGGGCCTATCTCAGCTACAATCGGGCGGAAGGCGGGGTACACCCTGGACAAGTTGCCACCTCATCGCAGGGCCAACACAGATAGACAGACAACATTCACACTCACATTCACACACTAGGGCCAATTTAGTGTTGCCAATCAACCTATCCCCAGGTGCATGTCTTTGGAAGTGGGAGGAAGCCGGAGTACCCGGAGGGAACCCACGCATTCACGGGGAGAACATGCAAACTCCACACAGAAAGATCCCGAGCCTGGATTTGAACCCAGGACTGCAGGACCTTCGTATTGTGAGGCAGACGCACTAACCCCTCTGCCACCGTGAAGCCCCATGTTCTGATATTGCTCCGCAAAGTATTGTAAATGACACTAAAGCTCACGTGATGTTGATTGTAAGATACACAGTTATTTAATAGCAGTTGAAATGCTATGTTGTGGAATCTTCGTTTTGAATTAGTTGTTGCTCACGTTAGATGTACTACTATTTTGCACTGAACTCCATATTACTTCCCCCCATAGACATGGAAACCAGCAGAGGTGCTAAGCACATATTGTGTGTATGTGCATTCTGATCACTCATTGCAGGTAATAATTGTTGCACTATGTGTGTGTTGCGTGTCCATACGTTCATATTTAAGTTTGAATTGTCCGACATTTTGGCATGGACGCAACGTGGTCTGTCATTTTCGCTAGTCGCCACCAGAGGGTGCTAAAAGTCCATTTAATGATTGTGTCATGTCTTGTATTGTATTTTGTACTTTTCTATTTTCTATTTCATAAATATATATAAAAAAGGATGATGTTGGTTAAAAGAACAAGTTAAAAATATATTTTATTGAATTGATTGGTCCGCATTGCTGGCAGTAAGTCGGACACGTTTCCAGTGAGGGTTGGACTCCGCCAAGGCTGTCCTTTGTCACCCATTCTGTTCAGAACTTTTATGGACAGAATTTCTAGGCGCAGTCAAGGCGTTGAGGGGTTCTGGTTTGGTGGCTGCAGGATTAGGTCCCTGCTTTTTGCAGATGATGTGGTCCTGATGGCTTCATCTGACCGGGATCTTCAGCTCTCACTGGATCGGTTCGCAGCCGAGTGTGAAGCGACCGGAATGAGAATCAGCACCTCCAAGTCCGAGTCCATGGTTCTCGCCCGGAAAAGGGTGGAGTGCCATCTCCGGGTTGGGGAGGAGACCCTGCCCCAAGTGGAGGAGTTCAAGTACCTAGGAGTCTTGTTCACGAGTGAGGGAAGAGTGGATGGTGAGATCGACAGGCGGGTCAGTGCGGCGTCTTCAGTAATGCGGACGTTGTACCGATCCGTTGTGGTGAAGAAGGAGCTGAGCCGGAAGGCAAAGCTCTCAATTTACCGGTCGATCTACGTTCTCATCCTCACCTATGGTCATGAGCTTTGGGTCATGACCGAAAGGATAAGATCACGGGTACAAGCGGCCCAAATGAGTTTGGGTCTCTCCCTTAGAGACAGGGTGAGAAGCTCTGCCATCCGGGAGGAACTCAAAGTAAAGCCGCTGCTCCTCCACATGGAGAGGAGCCAGATGAGGTGGTTCGGGCATCTGGTCAGGATGCCACCCGAACGCCTCCCTAGGGAGGTGTTTAGGGCACGTCCGACCGGTAGGAGGCCACGGGGAAGACCCAGGACACGTTGGGAAGACTATGTCTCCCGGCTGGCCTGGGAACGCCTCGGGATCCCCCGGGAAGAGCTAGACGAAGTGGATGGGGAGAGGGAAGTCTGGGCTTCCCTGCTTAGGCTGCTGCCCCCGCGAGCCGACCTCGGCTAAGCGGAAGATGATGGATGGATGGATGGATGGATGGATGGATGGATGGATGGATGGATGGATGGATGGATGATTGTAATACCAGTGAAGATAAAAGCAAGTTAAAACCACTATACGATCACACAAAAAAGTATACTGTTAGAAACTATTGTATTAAGTTACACCTGTAATTGTAAAAATATGAAAATGTTTTGTACTTGTTATGTTATGTACTTGTTATGTTATGTACTTGAGCAGACTTCCTGCACTCTGCTAATGACATCGAAACCAGCAGAGGTACTAACCACATATTGTGTGTATGTGCATTCCCATCACTCATTGCAGCTACCAGTAAAGAACCACATCATCCAAACCAGCCTGTGTGTGGATTCTTGAGGTTATATATATATATATATATATATATATATATATATATAAAATCCGTTCCCTAATTCGGAGGCCTCAAGGTTGGCAAACATGGTTAGGCCACGTAAACTGACGGACAGGGGTCAGCGGAGAAATTATAGTGTGGGGTTGTTTATCAGGAGTTGGGCTTGGACCCTTAGTTCCAGTGAAAAGATGACTGTGCACAAAACAAGGTCCATAAAGACATGGATGACAGACTCTGGTGTAGATGAACTTGACTGGTCTGCACAGAGTCTTGACCTGAACCCGATACAAGGCCTTTGGGATGAATTAGAACAGAGACTGAGAGCCATGCCTTCTCCACCAACCTCAGTGTGTGTGACCTCACCAATGCGCTTTTGGAAGAATGGTGGGAAAAAAACCCTATAAACACACTCCGCAGCCTTGTGGACAGCCTTCCCAGACGAGTTGAAGCTGTAATAGTGTCATGATCTGTGGTCCAGATCATCTTATGTGTTTTAGGTTAGTTTTACCCTCCTTTAGTTCCTGTTTGGGCACCTCTGAGTTTGTTTTGGTTGCTCATTATGTTCACCTGTCTCTGATTAGTGTTCGCACGCTCACCTGCTACCCGAGCACTAATCAGAGGCAGTATTTAAGCCTGCCTTTGCCAGTCAGTCGGCCTGGCGTCATTCTGTCATGTCGGGGCTTACGTAGCTTACTGCGGACAACGATGCAGAATGCAGACGGACTACTCCAGACAAGGCGTGCACGTAAAAACATTATTTATTCCTCAAAATCAAAGTAATACAAAAGAACAGAAAACGAGCCATCAGAACAACGTGCCTGATCGCACTCGAAGCTAAAGCAAATACTTAGCATGGATTATGGACAAGGCAAAACTCACGTAACAGGTGCATGTAGCACAGTGGTCCCCAACCTTTTTGTATCCGCGGACCGGTCAACGCTTAATAATTTGTCCCGCGACCTGTACATATACATTCACTGTACAGACATACATATATACATACTGTACATATACATTCATTGTACAAACATACATATACACATACATGTACATATACATACACTGTACAAACATACAAATACACATACTGTACATACACTACATTCACTGTACAAACATACGTATACACATAGTGTACATATACATTCACTGTACAAACATACATATACACATACATGTACATATACATTCACTGTACAAACATACATATACACATACATGTACATATACATTCACTGTATAAACATACATATACACATACATGTACATATACATTCACTGTACAAACATACATATACACATACATGTACATATACATACACTGTACAAACATACAAATACACATACTGTACATACACTACATTCACTGTACAAACATACGTATACACATAGTGTACATATACATTCACTGTACAAACATACATATACACATACATGTACATATACATTCACTGTACAAACATACATATACACATACATGTACATATACATTCACTGTACAAACATACATATACACATACATGTACATATACATTCACTGTACAAACATACATATACACATACTGTACATATACATTCACTGTACAAACATACATATGCACATACATGTACATATACATTCACTGTACAAACATACATATACACATACATGTACATATACATTCACTGTACAAACATACATGTATACAAACATGTACATATACATTCACTGTACAAACATACATGTACATATGCATTCACTGTACAAACATACATATACACATACTGTACATATACATTCACTGTACAAACATACATATACACATACATGTACATATACATTCACTGTACAAACATACATGTATACACACTGTACATATACAAGTACATATACATACATACACTCATGCATTTAACCACATTTCATCAAACATATATTAACGTTGTTGCCCTAGGGTAAACTGGCAAACTGACAAAGCTTAACCTATAGTTACTATAACAATCTACAAGGTTAATATAGCTGGCTTTTCTTTCTTCCCCTCCATTTTTCTGCTTTCATTTGTATTTGAAGTTCTCATTACATACAGCCGATACGGGCATCTACATCAAATATATGATTTGCCTGAGTAGCTGGACAGGACAAAAAAAAAAAAAAAAAAAAAAAAAAGGTGAGAACGGACAGATTTATAATTTTGTAGCACAAATAAACAATTTTGTAGATTTTTTTTTTTAAATGTTGTTCTAATTTTATATACAACTCCCCCAATAAAATGATCTCTTCCATACGATTAATATATATATATATATTTTTTTATTTATTTATTTATTTATTATTTTTTTTTTGAAGCGAGCATAATACAATATAGTTGCAATTCCACATGATGTAAAACACATTCAATATTTATTTCCCTTCACCCTTATTTATGTACTTTTAACAGTCATTCCATTTGTATATCTCAAGCTACCTGCCATGGGAAAAAATAAATATGAGTAACACTTTAGTATGGGGAACATATTCTAAGTAACAAAGACTTAATTTAGAGTTATTTGGACACTAGGGAACATATAAGAGTTAGAGTTACTAATAAGCAATAATTCTGAGGTTATTGAGGGAAGACTCTTAGTTAATGACTTACTGCTTGTATAATAAGGCCATGCAGAATAAGGCATTAATAAGTACTTAATACTGAATTGAGAGCCAATATGTTACTAATTTGCATGTTAATAAGCAATTAGTTCATGGTGAATATGTTCCCCATACTAAAGTGTTACCAAAATATGGATTTGCTTAATATACTACATAATGTTGTGGGGGGAAAAACAATGTTGATCTCTTACCATCCCATCACAAGAAACCACGGCTTCAAACCACAGTTCAAACAAAAAAATCCCGGGGAAGAAAATGGTCCACCCTGGATCCTAGTAAGCCTCCAGATAGAATCCCCAGATGAGTCCGCAGAGTGCGGATTGTATGCCTGAGGGGCCGCCTGAAGTAGAGAGCTCCTTTTGGTCTCCTCCGCCTCCCCCTTCTTACGCTGCAACCTGCACAAATGTGGCCCCCTGGTAGCTGTGCAGTCTAAAGCCTGTTGAAAAACCGCTCACATCTGTTGGAAAGTGCTGAAGCTTGCCAACATAGCGGAACCACCCGTTTTCTGCCAAGTTGATAGTAGCTGACACATGTGTGTCTTTCTAAACTCATAGCGGGAATAAAAGCAGACATTCAAAATGAATCAAAATTTTTATGAAGTATGATTTTGTGTTTTTGCACGGTTGTCCTTTTAAAATGCTATCAGAATGGACATGCCACCAATCTGTCTACAAAACATGAAAAAAATAGTAATTAGGGACCGTATGTCCCTTTGGGACAGAAGACCCTATTGTATTTCTAAGGTTTTATTTGAGCTGTAATTTGACCCCCTTAACATGCTTCAAAACTCACCAAAGTGGACACACACATCAGGACTGGCAAAAATTGCCATCTAATAAAAAACCAAGCCCCAAAACTAAAAATTGCGCTCTAGCCCCCCCCTAGGAAAAAACACAGAAAAAACTACATAGAGACATGAAACAAAAACCTCTATGTAGGTCTGACTTAGACCTACATTTCATAAAATAACATCCTTCAGCAAAAATCAACAGGAAGTTTGCAAACACCCTTTCAAAACAAAAGTTTCCTAAAAAATTTCATTTTTGCCTCTTTGAGCTGTAACTTGACCCCCTTAAAATGCTTCAAAACTCACCAGACTCGACACACACATCAGGACTGATGAAACGTGCGATGTAATAAAAAGATTAAAAAATAAAAACTCAAAATTGCGCTGTAGCGCCCCCTAGGAATAAAACACTGACAAAACTGCTCTTGGGAAAAACATACAGACAAAACTGCTTGTAACCTCCGGTAAGAATGTCGTAGAGACATCAAACAAAAACCTCTATGTAGGTCTCACTTAGACCTACATTTCATTAATTAACAACCTTCAGCAAAAATCAACAGGAAGTTGGAAATTACCCCTTCAAAACAAAAGTTTTGTAAAAACCTGTCACCTTTTTTCAAACATTATCTCCTCTGAGCGCGTTTGTTGTGTCGGCTTCAAACTAGCACAGGAAAGAGATTGAACCCTTCTGATTAAAAGTTGATGAAATAGTTTTTCTAACTGCTCCAGGTTTTGATTTTACGAGCCTTCAAAGAACTTCTGCGCTGATGCTGCTGCCGCGCTGCTGCCGTCTCAAGATGGCCGCTTAAAAGCAGGAAGCACCAGCGTGACCACACAATGCAGAGAAGGTAGGTACTGTGCGGGTAAAGATATGTTGTCTGGGTGATAGCAGGAAGCACCAGCGTTTATGGGTGAAAGAAAGAAGCACCAGGGTGCAGGGAAGGTAGGTAATGTGCAGGTAAAGATATGTTGTCTGGGTGATAGCAGGAAGCACCAGCGTTTATGGGTGAAAGAAAGAAGCACCAGGGTGCAGGGAAGGTAGGTAATGTGCAGGTAAAGATATGTTGAATGTGTAAAGGCAGGAAACACCAGCAAGAGTCGGTCCCGTCCATCGCTGCTTGCTGTGGGGGTTGCGGCTTGCAGCGCGGATTGTTCTCCCGGGATGCAATCGGACTAAACCAGTCATGGCTTGAAGGTAGGAACATTTTTAATTTCTACTCAAAAAAGGGTACAAACAAAAGGCGCTCGCAGCGGAGGTACAAAACGTAATGCAGGGAACTAAAAGCACTTTGACGTAAACTAAGGACAGAAAACAGAAGATGCTAACTTTGGCATAAATAAAGAAAAACTTACTTGCGGTGACGTGAGCAGGGCAGCATAGACTATGAAATGGCAAGTAGGAGTAAACATGGCATGACGCAGAGTGTGAAAAGATCATGCAACAATGACGCCAGAACGACCGACTGAAAAACCAGGCTTGAATAATTCTGACATGATTGAAACAGGTGTGTGGGTCCAACACGTGAGACAGGGGAATCTAATGGGTTGCCATGGTGACAAAACAGGAAGCAATGGAGTCTTAAACAAAACAGAGCATAACTAAACAAAACATGATCACAAGACGTGACACCAATATTTTGATACTTTTCGGTACTTTTCTAAATAAAGGGGACCACAAAAAAATGGCATTATTGGCTTTATTTCAACAAAAAATCTTAGGGTACATTAAACATTTGTTTATTATTGCAAGTAAATAAAGTAGTGAACGTACAAGTCAACTTGTCTTTTATTAGTAAGTAAACAAACAAAGACTCCTAATTCAGCTGCTGACATATGCAGGAACATATTGTGTCATTTATACACTTATTATTAAGGACAAGTGGTAGAAAATTATTAATCTACTTGTTCGTTTACTGTTAATATCTGCCTCTTTTCTCTTTTAACATGTTCTATCTACACTTCTGTTAAAATGTAATAATCACTTATTCTTCTGTTGTTTGATACTTTACATTAGTTTTGGATGATACCACACATTTGGGTATCAATCCGATACCAAGTAGATACAGGATCATACATTGGTCATATTCAAAGTCCTCATGTGTCCCGGGTCATATTTCCTGAGTTTATAAACATAATTCATTTAATAAAAAGAAGATATGATGCCAAAAAATATCGACGTAATCATAGTAGTGTTGACTAGATACGCTACTGTACTTGGTATCATTACAGTGGACGCCAGGTGCAGATCCACCAATGGCATTTGTTTACAAGTTGTTGTATAATAAAGCCATGCAGAATAAGGAATTAATAAGTACTTAATGTCTAATTAAGAGCAAATATGTTAGTAATTTTCCTGTTATTAAGCAACTAATTAATGGTGAATATGTTGTTATATGTACTCTGACACATATTTGTGGATAAAATAAACCGGGGAGTCAACACGTAACTTTGGGATGACCTCGTGGAACTACCTTTCCTGACAGACCCTGACTTTCTGGGTTCTGTTTGTTAAAATATAAGGGATCAAACATAATTGTTAGTCAAGTTAAAGTGCTGAGTCAACCTTCTAATCAGGATCTTAAAACTGGTAAAAAACTGGCAGAAAAGTCAAAGTCTGGCATGGTTCCATTTTTGTCCAAAGGTTTTAAAAGCATATCTATGAGTCCTAGTGGTATCCTCAAAACCTCTATGGGGTCCATGTATGCACATTGCAGAGGATCTTATTCCATCTGAGTTTGCTTTAAAGGGGAACATTATCACCAAACCTACGTAAGCGTCAATATATACCTTGATGGTGCAGAAAAAAGTCCATGTATTTTTTTAACCGATTTCCGAACTCTAAATGGGTGAATTTTGGCAAATTAAACGCCTTTCTGTTTTTCGGTCTTTTAGCGATGATGTCAGAATGTGACGTCACCGAGGTAACACACCCACCATTTTCATTTTCACATTACAAACACCGGGTCTCAGCTCTGTTATTTTCTGTCTTTTCGACTATTTTTGGAACCTTGGAGACATCATGCCTGGTGGGTGTGTTGTCGGAGGGTGTAACAACACTAACAGGGAGGGATTCAAGTTGCACCACTGGCAAGAAATCTGCCGCCAGACCCCCATTGAATGTACCAGAGTGTCTCCACATTTGACCGGTGATGCTAAGACAGATGCATTTGCAACCATTAAGTCAACAAAATCACAAAGGTGAGTTTTGTTGATGTTGTTGACTTATGTGCTAATCAGACATATTTGGTCGCAGCATGACTCCCAGCTAATCGATGCTAACATGCTATTTACGCTAGCTGTATGTACATTTGAAACTAGATACCAACATTTAATGAGAAACAAACACTTACCAATCGACAGATTTAA
The DNA here is from genome assembly GCF_033978795.1 of Nerophis ophidion. Taxonomy (NCBI): domain Eukaryota; kingdom Metazoa; phylum Chordata; class Actinopteri; order Syngnathiformes; family Syngnathidae; genus Nerophis; species Nerophis ophidion. The sequence goes on from NC_084628.1 coordinate 48,230,172, forward strand.
GTTGCTCCAGTGTCACAAGATGCGAAAGTCCTGATCGTTTGGTCCGCACATTTTACCGGCGATGCTAATAAGGCAGCCATGCTATGGGCCACTTCATTAGGTACACCCACGCTATGGCCGAATAGCGTCAATAGCTTCAATTTCTTCTTCAATTTCGTTTTCGCTATTTGCCTCCATACTCCGACCAGCTGTTTCAATACATGCGTAATCTGTTGAATCGCTTAAGCCGCTGAAATCCGAGTCTGAATCCAAGCTAATGTCGCTATATCTTGCTGTGGTAACCACCATGTTACATGATCAAACATAAACCCAGATTAACAGGCATGACACACAATTTGTTTACGCGTCAAATCTTCCACTCCGCCTTTGTCTCATTTTCGCCACCAAAAGTTTTATACTGTGCGTGAATGCACAAACGTGCGCTTTGTTGATGTTATTGACTTGTTGGAGTGCTAATCAGGCATTTCTGGTCGGCGCACAACTGCAAGCTAATCAATGCTAACATGCTATTTAGGCTAGCTGTATGTACACATTGCATCATTATGCCTAATTTGTAGCTATATTTGGGCTCATTTAATATAATTTTCCTTTATCCTCTTTGTATATAATTTAGCTTGTAATATTGGCTGCTTTTCAGATAGTTGTTTGAGTGTCATATTGTTCCAGACCACAGCAAACGTTACCCAGCTTGCAAAGATTGTAATAAATCTATTAAGAGAAGACGTCCTAGCCAGTAATTTCCAGGAGTTATCTCACCTTCCGAGTAGCCTCTGATTTACTAATGGTTTCTAATGTTGTAAAAATGTGTAGAATAAATATTACATTTCAACATTTCTGTAAACGAAGATTCACTTCAGCTTGTGACGCGTAGTCATTTTGATAGTAGGCTATTATAGCTAATACAGACACTTACGTCATGTGTTACCTTCATTAAATAAGACTTATGTAAAGCTTTTAATTTTTGACGGCTCCAGACAGATTTATTTTTTGTATTTTTGGTTCAATATGGCTCTTTCGACGTTTCGGGTTGCCGCCCCCTGCCTTAGAAGATGTCTATGGTCGTTCCAAACATCAGTTTGCTGCAGCTAAATGAGGACCTCTGCTGGCCGCCGGCTGTCATTACAACACAGGTGCTTGGTCTATGCATGGGCGTGCCTTTCTGTGCAGGAGCAGCTTCCCGTCTTAAGATCATGTGCCTTTTGCTCGTCCAGGTTGGTCCAACCCATCTGCAGAGTCCCGCTGCAGACTTGAGGAAGTCCAGTGCATCCAGCAGCAGCAGCAGCAGCAGCAGCAGCAGACCGAGAGAGGAGGTAAACTCTTTTGTTGTACTTACTTAAAGAGTCTATTACAGTCTGTGCATCATACTTTTCTATTATTTTGAAATTATTCTAAGTGCAATTGCACAACGCAACAATTGAACATGTTTAACGGACATAGTTTTGTCCACTGTCGGATCTCATCAGGTTGTGTCCCTAATGAAGTGTGCACAACTTTACTTTGTTTTACCTTTCTTTTTCACAATATTTGACCTTATCTTGCCATCTGGAACTCAATATTATATAGGGAAGTCTTTTTCCACGGCGCTGTAGTCTGGTGTGCCGTGGGAGATCATCTAATTTCACCTGTTTGGGTTAAAAATATTTTTTGCAAACCAGTAATTGATTATAGTCTGCAAATGATGTGTGGGTGCTGTCTAGAGCTCGGCAGAGTAAGCGTGTAATACTCTTCCATATCAGTAAGTGACAGCCGGTAGCTAATTGCGTTGTAGATGTCGGAAACAACGGGAGGCGGGGTGCAGGTAATCAATCAATCAATGTTTATTTATATAGCCCCAAATCACAAATGTCTCAAAGGACTGCACAAATCATTACGACTACAACATCCTCGGAAGAACCCACAAAAGGGCAAGGAAAACTCACACCCAGTGGGCAGGGAGAATTCACATCCAGTGGGACGCCAGTGACAATGCTGACTATGAGAAACCTTGGAGAGGACCTCAGATGTGGGCAACCCCCCCCCTCTAGGGGACCGAAAGCAATGGATGTCGAGCGGGTCTAACATGATACTGTGAAAGTTCAATCCATAGTGGCTCCAAGACAGCAGTGAGAGTCCCGTCCACAGGAAACCATCTCAAGCGGATCAGCAGCGTAGAGATGTCCCCAACCGATACAGGCGAGCGGTCCATCCTGGGTCCCGACGAGCGGTCCATCCTGGGTCTCGACTCTGGACAGTCAGTACTTCATCCATGGTCATCGGACCGGACCCCCTCCACAAGGGAGGGGGGGACATAGGAGAAAGAAAAGATGCGGCAGATCAACTGGTCTAAAAAGGAGGTCTATTTAAAGGCTAGAGTATACAGATGAGTTTTAAGATGAGACTTAAATGCTTCTAAAGAAGGTGTCTAATGCTTCTAAAGAAGGTGTCTAATGCTTAAACCAAAAATAAACAAAAGGTGAGTGCTCCTAAGAAAAGGCATTGAAGCTTAGGGAAGGCTATGCAGAACCAAACTAATAATAATAATAATGGATTAGATTTATATTGCGCTTTTCTATTGTTAGATACTCAAAGCGCTCACAGAGAAGTGGGAACCCATCATTCATTCACACGATGGTGGTGGTAAGCTACATCTGTAGCCACAGCTGCCCTGGGGTAGACTGACGGAAGCATGGCTGCCAGTTTGCGCCTACGGCCCCTCCGACCACCACCTGTCATTCATTCATCACTCATTCACCGGTGTGAGCGGCACCGGGGGCAAAGGGTGAAGTGTCCTGCCCAAGGACACAACGGCAGCGACTTTGATGTCCATAGGTGGGAAGCGAACCTGCAACCCTCAGGTTTCTGGCACGGCCGCTCTACCCACTATGCCATGCCGGCCCTCACTAAAACTGAACTGGCTACAAAGTAAACAAAAAACAGAATGCTGGACGACCGCAAAGACTTACTGTGGAGCAAAGACGAAGTACATCCGAACATGACATGACAATCAACCATGTACCCAACAAAGAAGGATGAAAACAACTGAAATATTCTTGATTGCTAAAACAAAGTAGATGCGGGGAACATCGCTCAAAGGAAGACATGAAACTGCTACAGGAAAATACCAAAAGGAGAGAAAAAGCCACCAAAATAGGAGCGCAAGACAAGAAGTAAAACACTACACACAAGAAAACTGCAACAAAGTCCAAATAAGTCAGGGTGTGATGTGACAGGTGGTGACAGTACACCTACTTTGAGACAAGACCTATATTGATACAGTACATCTACTTTGAGACAAGACCTATATTGATACAGTACATCTACTTTGAGACAAGACCTATATTGATACAGTACACCTACTTTGAGACAAGACCTATATTGATACAGTACACCTACTTTGAGACAAGACCTATATTGATACAGTACATCTACTTTGAGACAAGACCTATATTGATACAGTACATCTACTTTGAGACAAGACCTATATTGATACAGTACACCTACTTTGAGACAAGACCTATATTGATACAGTACATCTACTTTGAGACAAGACCTATATTGATACAGTACACCTACTTTGAGACAAGACCTATATTGATACAGTACATCTACTTTGAGACAAGACCTATATTGATACAGTACACCTACTTTGAGACAAGACCTATATTGATACAGTACATCTACTTTGAGACAAGACCTATATTGATACAGTACACCTACTTTGAGACAAGACCTATATTGATACAGTACATCTACTTTGAGACAAGACCTATATTGATACAGTACATCTACTTTGAGACAAGACCTATATTGATACAGTACATCTACTTTGAGACAAGACCTATATTGATACAGTACATCTACTTTGAGATAAGCCCTATATTGATACAGTACACCTACTTTGAGACAAGACCTATATTGATACAGTACACCTACTTTGAGACAAGACCTATATTGATACAGTACATCTACTTTGAGACAAGACCTATATTGATACAGTACATCTACTTTGAGACAAGACCTATATTGATACAGTACATCTACTTTGAGACAAGACCTATATTGATACAGTACATCTACTTTGAGACAAGACCTATATTGATACAGTACATCTACTTTGAGACAAGACCTATATTGATACAGTACACCTACTTTGAGACAAGACCTATATTGATACAGTACATCTACTTTGAGATAAGACCTATATTGATACAGTACACCTACTTTGAGACAAGACCTATATTGATACAGTACACCTACTTTGAGACAAGACCTATATTGATACAGTACATCTACTTTGAGACAAGACCTATATTGATACAGTACATCTACTTTGAGACAAGACCTATATTGATACAGTACACCTACTTTGAGACAAGACCTATATTGATACAGTACATCTACTTTGAGACAGGAGCTATATTGATACAGTACATCTACTTTGAGACAAGACCTATATTGATACAGTACACCTACTTTGAGACAAGACCTATATTGATACAGTATATCTACTTTGAGACAAGAGCTGTATTGATACAGTACATCTACTTTGAGACAAGACCTATATTGATACAGTACATCTACTTTGAGACAAGAGCTGTATTGATACAGTACACCTACTTTGAGACAAGACCTATATTGATACAGTACATCTACTTTGAGACAAGAGCTGTATTGATGCATGCTTGGTTATGCTTTAAAGGCATATCCGAAAATTGTGACGACAACTTTTTACTGTCAACTGAGTTGAATTTTTTAATGATTTCTCCTGGTGGTGTGCCTTTGCATTTTTTCAACGCAAAAAATGTGCCTTGGCTCAAAATAGGTTGAAAAACACTGCTATAAGGCAGTGGTTCTCACACTGGTGGTGGTGGTGGTGGTGGTGGTTGTACGCAGGCTCCATGGGGTGTCCAAAGTACGGCCCCGGGGCCATTTGTGTTAAAAAAATAAAACACAAAACATAAAAAGTGGTATAAAAGAGCAAACAGGTGAAATGTAACAAGAAAATGTTACAATGTTGACCCTAATAACACAAAGCTGTGTTTCTTTCTTTAAAAAATAATAATGAATCAAAAACAATGTTATTATGAATTATTGACCTATGCAATGCTCCAATTATGTCACATTAAATATTCCACTTTGAGGTATTTTGGGGGGGAAATGTGGCATATTTTGTGTTTGCCATGTAAAAAACCAAGTTGTTGTTTTTTACAAACAAACAAGAAACATAATAAACAACAATAAAAGTTATAATTGACGGATAGATCTGAAGTTGATCTTGAGACTATTGTGTAAAAAGTTTTTTTTAAAAATGAGCGATTTATTTTTTGAACACTTTCCTGGGCAGGACCCTTTTGGATCCCCAATAATTTTAGTAGGACTTTTTTTTTTAGTGTCATTGCTCAAAAAACAATAATACATTTCAAATCAATGTTATAAGTTATGTTATGAGCTCCAATTATAATACAACCTGAAATATTCCACTTTAAAATTGTATTGGAGGAACATTTTGCATATTTTGTGGTTTTTCCATTAAAAACACGGTTTTCTTTGACAAAAAGGACTTAAATCTTAAAAACAAAAAAAAAATGTATATTGACAGATAGACCTAATGTGGATCTAGGGATTTAAACTTTGAATAATAATAATACTAAATAATGACACATTTTTTATATATATTTTTTACCTAAACCCTTTGGGGTCCCCGGTATCAAGTCTGAGTGGAGGTCTAAATATATCATTTTTTATACATAATTGTATTGGTTTTTAAGATAAATAATATCAAAATGGCCCCCGCTTAATTTGATTTTTCATTGTGCGGCCCTGAGTGGAAAAGGTTTGGACACCCCTGATCTAGTGGTATGGCAAATAATCACCTAGTTATGTATTCAAACACAGTGTTACTGTTCAAACTGTATGGCCAAAAATATGAAATATACCTGTTAAATAAAAGCTCTGTTTTTAATGAATACTTAGGCTGCTGTATTTAAGTGGTTGCCTACTATGGTGGAACTTGGAGAGCCAAGTGTTTTCTGAGGTGGTACCCGGTGGAACATGTTTGAGAACCACTCGTGTTTCCTTGGCAGACAAAGACAACTCGGCGTAATATTCACTCCTGTAAATGTTCTTGCAAGGCAGTGTCAATATTTGAAGCAGTTGGAAGTCTGCCAGCAGGGCTTTTTTTTTTTTTTTTTGCAGCCAAGTTCCAATAAATGGATTAGAAGATGTTAAGTTTTAGGCCAATGAACAGTAAAGCACAAATTAATTATTTTTTCTTGAGCAATTGTACTTTCCACATTTATTAATGATGGGGGGTTTGAAGCAAAAGTCTTGTTGTGGACACATGAGACATTTTAGTTGTATTCTTATTTCTGTCAGGATTGCCCCTGACAGTTTGTTTGTTTTATTTTTTCCTCTGTGTGCGTAGTATTCCCTGTATTTAATTCCTGTCAGCACTCTTATTTTGGTTCATTTTCCTGTTTGTCTCCCTGAGTGCTGTGTCCCCTCAGCTGTGGCTGATTTGCACCTGGCCACACCTGGTGTCAATCAGCCCACTCCTATTTAGACCTTGTGTGTAGTATTTCCTGTCAGCACTCTTATTTTAGTTCATTTTCCTGTTTGTCTCTCTGAGTGCTGTGTCCCCTCAGCTGTGGCTGATTTGCACCTGGCCACACCTGGTGTCAATCAGCCCGCTCCTATTTAGACCTGTTTTCTCCTCCAGTCAGTGCTGGATTATTGTATTGTCGCTCCTGTCGTGTCGTGTCATTGTAGCGTAGCGGTAAGCTATATTTCGGTAGCAGTTTGTAGCCTACTGTCTTTTGTTCCCTGCTTTCAGTTTGCTTTCATGCTACAAGTAACGACTTCTGTTTCCTGCTCACGACCTGCTAGGCTCGTTATCTTCTAGCTCTCATGCTAGCTCTTTAAGTTTGTTAACCGCCTCGTGCACGCTCTTTTGTTTGTACCCTTTTGTTCGGTTTTGTCTTCGTATTTTATCAAATCATGTTTTCCTATCAATGCCTGCCTCCTTCTCTGCAACTTGGGGTTCATCACCAACTAACTCTGACGATTTCCGTCTCCAACTTTTTAATCTGCTGGTGTCGTAATCGAACATGAAAGAAAGAATGCAGATGCTAATTTTGTGGACTTTACGATCATCAAGTTAGTGAAGTATGTGTTATTGTCTGTCCTCTAATTGGAGACATGTCGTCTTTTGTAACCATTTTTTGTTGTTTGCTTGCTGCAGAGTTGAAAGAACTATTTATAAAGGTTTGTTCCTTGTCTTCCTAATGCCCTTTTTGCATGCATTTTAACAAAATGGCTCAATTTTCCCCTAAATATTTGACGTGTGAAGTTGGACCCCTCCTTGTCAGAACAATTGTATCTAAGTTATCACAAAACTTTGTGTTGCCTTGAGTTCCCGGCGAGAGGACAAAAGCTGCCTTTGATCTTACCAAGCAGAAGGCTTGTAAAAGTCCACAGTGTAGGATGGGAAGCGACATGAAGGTGTCAGTTCCGTTGATGTATTGTAATCCACAGGCAGATTTGATCTTGACCCAAGATCTTGAAAGCGGAGAGGTCGCAGGTCCTGACTCCCCTCCAGGCACTTTTCCAATGAACTGTTTTGTGACAAAAGCAGCGGCTGTTTATGACCCCCCTTCCTTTAGAAACAGCTGTTGCCTTGTGATCAGGGAAAGTCCAAATAAAAGAGGAGGCTTACAATCTTCTGTTAGAGCGTGGTGGGACAGTGTACAAGAGTACAGCACACACGTTTCTCCTCAATTGAGCCAAATTGAATTCTGTCTCTGTCTGTTAAATTACTTGCTTCTTTGTCTGTTTAATAGAGGTCATCAGTGTTTGAACCGGACCCCCTTAGTTCGTCAAAATATCCTCAAACTTGTCAAGTTATGGAAAAAAATGCCATATTTATTATTGAAGTCAAAAAGTGAATTTCTTTTTTTTTTTTACATGCCTCAAAACAGCAGTTTGGAACTTGGGACATGCTCTCCGTGAGAGAGCATGAGGAGGTTGAGGTGGGGGGGAGGGGCGAGCGGGGCGTGTATATTGTAGCGTCCTGGAAGAGGTAGTGCTGCAAGGGGGGCTAATGTTCTGTTGTGTTACGGTGCGGATGTTCTCCCGAAATGTGTTTGTCATTCTTGTTTGGTGTGGGTTCACATTGTGGCGCATATTTGGAACAGTGTTAAAGTTGTTTATACGGCCACCCTCAGTGTGACCTGTACGGCTGTTGACCATGTATGCCTTGCATTCACTTGTGTGTGTGGAAAGCCGTAGATATCATGTGACTGGGCCGGCACGCAAAGGCAGTGCCTTTAAGGTTTATTGGCGCTCTGTAATCCTCAATACGTCCGTGTACAGAGCGGCGTTTTAAAAAGTCATACATTTTACCTTTTAAAACCGATACCGACAATTTCCGATATCACATTGTGAACGACTCTCGCTGTCGTCGTGCGGGTTCCACGGACCATCAAGGAAGGACATTGCTTTCGAGCAGGTTTAACTCGCTTTATTTTTCGATACAACTTGTCTTCAGGTCTGGTCGCTTTTCAGCTCCTTCTCTGCTGCTCGGTCCTCGGTTGCTTTTCAGCCGCCCTCGTCTTTGTCATCTTGCTCTCTGTTGTTTTCGCTCCTCGTGCACTGCTGCGGGCTCTCCTCCTTCTGCCTCGTTCTCTCCTCCTTCTCCCCTTTTATACAGCGTGAGGAGAAATGTTAATTGTGATTCACGCACCTGCACTTGACTGTGGCGCTCGGCCGCATTCTCCGCCTCCTCGCCGCCATCTTGGGCCAGGCTCCAGCGTGTCCTACCCCGCTGCTCCTTCGCCGGCTACGCCTCTCCACACACATTTTAAAGCATTTATCGGCTGATAATATCAGCAGGCCGATATTATTGAACATCTCTGGTCATAATACAATGAAGTGGCCTTGAGAGGGACACCTGTGGCACACCGCAGAATTTAAAAAGTGATTCTTGAGGCCATTTTGGAGCTTGCAGTAACTACACGTGTTGCTCTTTGCTTCTCCAGGGGGGAACGCCAGCGAGTTGTGGTGACCCCACGACCCCAGGTTGATTTTGCGCATCGTAAGAAAGAAGAGAGGGTGACCATGATCGACCTGAGCTACCTGACGGAGGAGGAGCAGGGCGTCATCATGACGGTGCTGAGGAGGGACGCCCAACTGAAGAAGGCGGAGGAGCAGAGAGTCCGGTAGGACAGAAACATTCAAGATGTTGTTGTGAGACCACATGTCTGTTCCTAATGGAACAACACAAATAACAACACGGCGCCAGACGATAAGACATGAACTCAATGAACGACCACGGCCGAGGGGATGTGGAGGTGGAGATGACACACCTTCTACCTGGTCATGTGTGCCCTTTTTTACTCTGCAAATATTTGAACACGACACCGCCTCTTAGCTGTCACTCAAGAATGTCAAATATTAGCTTCAAGTGCCAATCAAGCATCCTGGCCACAGCACAACCTACTCAGTGGCTTAGTGGTTAGACCAGGGGTCACCAACGCGGGCACCAGGTCGCCCGTAAGGACCAGATGAGTCGCCCGCTGGCCTGTTCTAAAAATAGCTCAAATAGCAGCACTTACCAGTGAGCTGCTCCTATTTTTTAAATTGTATTTATTTACTAGCAAGCTGGTCTCGCTTTGCTGGACATTTTTAATTCTAAGAGAGAAAAAAACTCATAGGATTTGAAAATCTAAGAAAATATTTGAAAGACTTGGTCTTCACTTGTTTAAATAAATTCATTTATTTTTTTACTTTGCTTCTTATAACTTTCAGAAAGACAATTTTAGAGAAAAAAATACAACTTTAAAAATGATTTTAGGATTTTTAAACACATATACCTTTTTACCTTTTAAATTCCTTCCTTTTCTTTCCTGACAATTTAAATCAATGTTCAAGTAAATTTATGTTTTTTATTGTAAAAAATAATAAATACATTTTTATTTAATTCTTCATTTTAGCTTCTGTTTTTTCAACAAAGAATATTTGTGAAATATTTCTTCAAACTTATTATGATTACAATTAAAAAAAAATCTCTGGCAAATATAGAAAATCTGTAGAATCAAATTTAAATCTTATTTCAAAGTCTTTTGAATTTCATAAATAATTTTTATTTTGGAAAATCTAGAAGAAATAATGATTTGTCTTTGTTAGAAATATATCTTGGTCCAATTTGTTATATATTCTAACAAAGTGCAGATTGGATTTTAACCTATTTAAAACATGTCATCAAAATTCTAAAAAAATAACCTAAACAGGAAAAATTACTAATGATTTTCCATTAAAAAAATATATATATATTTTAAAAAGATTCGAATTAGCTAGTTTTTCTCTTCTTTTTTTCAGTATAATTTTGAATTTTAAAGAGTCGAAATTGAAGATAAACTATGTTTCACAATTTAATTTTTTTTTTTTCAGTTTCTTCTCTTTTAAACCGTTCAATTAAGTGTTTTTTTTTTTCATTTATTCTCTACAAAAAACCTTCCATAAAAGGAAAAAAAATGTACGACGGAATGACAGACAGAAATACCCATTTTTTATATATATATAGATTTATTTTTTTAATTGAGCAAATTGGCTATTTCTGGCAGTTTATTGAAGTGTGTATCAAACTGGTAGCCCTTCGCATTAATCAGTACCCAAGAAGTAGCTCTTGGTTTCAAAAAGGTTGCTGACCCCTGGGTTAGAGTGTCCGTCCTGAGATGGGTAGGTTGTGGGTTCAAAACCCGGCCGAGTCACACCAAAGACTAAAAAAATGGGACTAATTATCTCCTGCTTGGCACTCAGCATCAAGGGTGGGTATTGGGGGTTGAATCAACTAAAATGATTCCTGGGTGCGGCCACCGTTGCTGCTCACTGCTCCCCTCACCTCCCAGTGGGGGTGATCAAGTTTGATTTGTCAAATGCAGATAACAATTTCACCACACCTGGTGTGTATGTGACAAACATTGGTACTTTAACCTAACTTAACATTAGGTACACCTGCAGCGTCCAAACCACAGGCACATTATAACTCAGGCAAAGTATTTCAGAACTGTATTTTCCCAACCATAGGGTGCACCGGATTGTAAGGCGCACTGCCAATGAGCGAGTCTAGTCAGGTTTTTTTTCATTCAAAATGCACTACGGATTAAAAGGCGCATTAAAGGGCTCATATTATTTTCATTTTTTTCTAAATGTAAAAGGCTTTCTTGTGGTCTACATCAGTGTTTTTCAACCACTGGACACGATTTTGTCCACAGGCGGATCTCATCTGGTTGTGTCCCTAATGAAGTGTGCAAAGATTTACTTTGTTTTACCTTTCTTTTTCACAATATTTGACCTTGTCTTGCCATCTGGAACTCAATATTATATAGAGCAGTCTTTTTCCACGAGGCTGGTGTGCCATAAGAAATGATCTAATTTCACCTATTTGGGTTGAAAATATTTTTTGCAAACCAGTAATTATAGTCTGCAAATAATGTGTTGTTGTTGAGCTCGGCAGAGTAACCGTGTAATACTCTTCCATATCAGTAGGTGGCAGCCGGTAGCTAATTGCGTTGTAGATGTCGGAAACAGCGGGAGGCATGGCGCAGGTTAAAAGGTGTCATGTCCGTGTGATCATGTTTTGTTTTAGTCATGTTCGGTTTTGTTTTTGGACTCTGTGCACTTTTGTTTGTTTTGTCACCATAGCAACCCATTAGTTTTCTCCTTGTCCCCATGCCACGCACCTGTTTCAACTAATCACCACAGTATTATTTAAGCCACAGTTGCAAGGTAGTCAGCCTGGCAACATCACCATCTATCACCCTTGATCACACTCTCCACATCCATGCCAATGATCCAAGCCCCTTGTCTCTTTCCAAGTAAGTTTTTTTCATTCATGCCATTGTGCAAGTATTTTGTTTTATGTTCATAGATTTGCCTTTGCGATAGTTTTGTTTCATAGTTAAGTTTTTTGTACCTCTGCTGAGTTTGCCTTTCGTTTGTTCCTTTAAAGCATGGGTGTCAAACTCTGGCCCGCGGGCTAAATTTGGCCCGCCGTGTATTTTCATTTGGCCTTTGAGGCAATATCAAATTAACATTAGAGCTGTCCCGCCGGTATTATACAGCGGCGGTGTCGCTCTAACACCGCATTCACCGCTGATACTCATACTTGCTAAACCCCCGATTTTCCAAGGAGACTCCCAAATTTCAGTGCCCCTCACGAAAATCACAGGGGGCAACCATTCTCCCAAATTTCTCCCGATTCCCACTTGGACAACAATATTGGGGGCTAGCCTTAAAGGCACTGCCTCAAGCGTCCTCTAAAACCTTTTGTCACGTCCGCTTTTGTAATGGTGGTTCTTTGGTCAAAATGTTGCATGGATGATGTTTTACACATCAATCAATCAATGTTTATTTATATAGCCCCAAATCACAAATGTCTCAAAGGACTGCACAAATCATTACGACTACAACATCCTCGGAAGAACCCACAAAAGGGCAAGGAAAACTCACACCCAGTGGGCAGGGAGAATTCACATCCAGTGGGACGCCAGTGACAATGCTGACTATGAGAAACCTTGGAGAGGACCTCAGATGTGGGCAACCCCCCACCCTCTAGGGGACCGAAAGCAATGGATGTGGAGCGGGTCTAACATGATACTGTGAAAGTTCAATCCATAGTGTCTCCAACACAGCCACGAGAGTTCAGTTCAATCGGATCCAAGACAGCAGCGAGAGTCCCGTCCACAGGAAACCATCTCAAGCGGATCAGCAGCATAGAGATGTCCCCAACCGATACACAGGCGAGCGGTCCATCCCGGGTCCCGACGAGCGGTCCATCCTGGGTCTCGACTCTGGACTGCCAGTACTTCATCCATGGTCATCGGACCGGACCCCCTCCACAAGGGAGGGGGGGACATAGGAGAAAAAAGAAAAGAAGCGGCAGATCAACTGGTCTAAAAAGGAGGTCTATTTAAAGGCTAGAGTATACAGATGCGTTTTAAGGTGAGACTTAAATGCTTCTACTGAGGTAGCATCTCGAACTGTTACCGGGAGGGCATTCCAGAGTACTGGAGCCCGAACGGAAAACGCTCTATAGCCCGCAGACTTTTTTGGGGCTTTAGGAATCACTAATAAGCCGGAGTCTTTTGAAGGCAGATTTCTTGCCGGGACATATGGTACAATACAATCGGCAAGATAGGATGGAGCTAGACCGTGTAGTATTTTATACGTAAGTAGTAAAACCTTAAAGTCACATCTTAAGTGCACAGGAAGCCAGTGCAGGTGAGCCAGTATAGGTATATATGTATGTATATATGTATATAAAGGTATATACAGTATAGGTATATATGTATGTATATATGTATATAAAGGTATATACAGTATAGGTATATATGTATGTATATATGTATATACAGGTATATACAGTATAGGTATATATGTATGTATATAAAGGTATATACAGTATAGGTATATATGTATGTATATAAAGGTATATACAGTATAGGTATATATGTATGTATATAAAGGTATATACATTATAGGTATATATGTATGTATATATGTATATAAAGGTATATACAGTATAGGTATGTATATATGAATATAAAGGTATATACAGTATAGGTATATATGTATGTATATATGTATATAAAGGTATATACAGTATAGGTATATATGTATGTATATATGTATATAAAGGTATATACAGTACAGGCTACAGGCGTAATATGATCAAACAGCCGCATTTTGTACCAACTGTAATCTTTTAATGCTAGACATGGGGAGACCCGAAAATAATACGTTACAGTAATCGAGACGAGACGTAACAAACGCATGGATAATGATCTCAGCGTCTTTAGTGGACAAAATGGAGCGAATTTTAGCGATATTACGGAGATGAAAGAAGGCCGTTTTAGTAACGCTTTTAATGTGTGACTCAAAGGAGAGAGTTGGGTCGAAGATAATACCCAGATTCTTTACCGAGTCACGTTGTTTTATTATTTGGTTGTCAAATGTTAAAGTTGTATTATTAAATAGAGGTCGGTGTCTAGCAGGACCGATAATCAGCATTTCCGTTATTTTGGCGTTAAGTTGCAAAAAATAGCGGACATCCATTGTTTAATTTCATTAAGACACGCCTCCAGCTGACTACAGTCCGGCGTGTTGGTCAGCTTTAGGGGCATGTAGAGTTGGGTGTCATCAGCATAGCAGTGAAAGCTAACACCGTATTTGCGTCATCTTCAAGTCGCTTTCCGACAGTCACTTCACACGTTAATCGGTGTAAGAATGTAAAGAAACAATGTGCTTCTCATCAGGAGTTAAGTGGAGGCGTTTGGTCGACTCGTTCACTCAAAGGCCGCTGTGTCCGCCAGCGTCGTCTCAGATCACATGACGAGTCTTTTGTTGATTTGATTTTGAACTTGATGGAGATGTTTGCCACCCTCTTTAGCAACATCATGTGCAGATTCCTACTCCATCATGACCTCCAATCAGTATCAGTATTACGCTGGAAAACAAACATATTTCATGGCTTGTGGACAACAACACTCTGATTTCAAGCCATAAAGACGAGCCTGTGCAGAACTTCTTGCTTCTGCTGGTTTGTGGCGTCATGTTTCAATGCAGATTAGTGTCAGGTGTTGTTCCGGGCTGCCTGTTTACAGAGGGTAAAGTGGACCCTCGGGAGGGTTTCACTCAGTCCCTTTAAGTCAGGGCTAGGGAACCTATGGCTCTAGAGCCAGATGTGGCTCTTTTGATGACTGCATCTGGCTCTCAGATCAATCTGAACTGATGTTGCTCAAGCTTAAGTGCTTAAGTAATGAATAATTCCACTTGTAATCACAGTGTTAAAAATAATGTTCAAAATATAAAACATTCTCATGCATTGTTAATCCATCCATCCGTTTTCTACCGCACCTGTTCAAGAAGTTGCGTTAATGGTAACAAGTTATTTATTTATTATTGGTTAGTGTGGGGCTTGCCCTCCTGGGGGTTCTTCAGACCAGTAAGCACCGACATGAGAGCCTGTTTCAGGGTTACATTATTGTTTTTCTGGATATGGACATATCGGGCCGTTTTGGACTGATAGACGCGTGCGTGCTAAACATGCTAACTAGCATGGGAATACGTCGGCGGCTACATCCAGCGGCCTGTGAAGCAGGGGAGTCTAGTAGCAGCGGGGGCCGTCTACGGAGCAGACGCCAGCGGTGTGATCGGAAACGCGGATGTCGAGCGGGGCTAAAAACAAAGCAGAAGGCTAATCCCCACAGAACACCACTTCCCTCCATCCTGCAGCCAGATTTAAATGGAAAATGCGAGACTACTGGTCTAGGTAAGGAGTCAGTTAAATTAGAACACGTTTTTTCTGCTTTGAGTGTTTCAGAGTTAGACATGTGTGTTACTGAGGTGGCTAACTATGATGCGTGCAGTTTATCAAAGCAACAAACAAACAATCGGAAAATCCCCGTTACTGAGGTGGCTAACTATGATGCGTGCAGTTTATCAAAGCAACAAACAAACAATCGGAAAGTCCCACTCTCCCCTGTGGAGGGGGTCCGGTCCGATCCGGTGGCCATGTACTGCTTGCCTGTGTATCGGCTGGGGACATCTCTGCGCTGCTGATCCGCCTCCGCTTGGGATGGTTTCCTGCTGGCTCCGCTGTGAACGGGACTCTCGCTGCTGTGTTGGATCCGCTTTGGACTGGACTCTCGCGACTGTGTTGGATCCATTGTGGATTGAATTTTCACAGTATCATGTTAGACCCGCTCGACATCCATTGCTTTCCTCCTCTCCAAGGTTCTCATAGTCATCATTGTCACCGACGTCCCACTGGGTGTGAGTTTTCCTTGCCCTTATGTGGGCCTACCGAGGATGTCGTGGTGGTTTGTGCAGCCCTTTGAGACACTAGTGATTTAGGGCTATATAAGTAAACATTGATTGTTTTATTTTTCAATAAATCTCTCAGTTGCTTTCCAGCAATTGTATTTCCAGCCCCAACCCCGTCTCTCCTCCTGGCTGCTGCTTATAAAAGAGCGACAGGTGATTAGATAACAAGGCCCAGGTGGGCCATCTACGCGCATGTCGCTGCAGGCCCGCAGGCCACGCCCCCTCCACAGTTAGCTTCAGAATAACAATGTTATTACAAAGAATAAGAGACCTATTATACTCTAGAAATGTTGGTCTTACTTAAAAATGCACGTGTTTAGTTGTGTTCAGTGTTAAAAAAAATATTATATGTCTCTTACGGAAATATATTTTAAAATATTTGGCTTTTTGGCTCTCTCAGCCACAAAGGTTCCCGACCCCTGCTTTAAGTCGTATTGGTGTGCGAATGAGCTGAGGGAACACAGACTGGAGCGATTTCTCATTTGAATCACAAAATGGATCTCAACTTGGAAAAGCTTGCTGAGAAGGAATAATTCAATTGGAAATCCAGCCTGGACACACAGAGAAGACAAGTCACTGTTTAGTCTTCTCGAAGAAAAACAACTTCTTAATCTACTATTTGACTCCCTCGAATGGCCTTGATGCAACCAGGAACAGGCTGTTCTGAAGAACTCCCCCGAGGACTCCTTAAAGATGGACGCTTTTGACCTTCCTTTTTTTTTAACAACACCTGGTGTCCAACTTTGAGATCGGCCCCAGTCCACAAAAACATTTCAACATCTCTCCCAAGTTAATTGGGCATATATTCACGCATACATACTTACATTCAACCCCTCTCCCAATGTCACCCTTTTGTCTCCTTTTTAAGGAGCGCCCTAAGCAGCTGATCCATTGGCGGTCTCGTCTTGTCCCCCCTGTAACGTATGTCTCGTCTTGTCCCCCCTGTAACGTATGTCTCGTCTTGTCCCCCCTGTAACGTATGTCTCGTCTTGTCCCCCCTGTAACGTATGTCTCGTCTTGTCCCCCTGTAACGTATGTCTCGTCTTGTCCCCCCTGTAACGTATGTCTCGTCTTGTCCCCCCTGTAACGTATGTCTCGTCTTGTCCCCCCTGTAACGTATGTCTCGTCTTGTCCCCCTGTAACGTATGTCTCGTCTTGTCCCCCCTGTAACGTATGTCTCGTCTTGTCCCCCCTGTAACGTATGTCTCGTCTTGTCCCCCCTGTAACGTATGTCTCGTCTTGTCCCCCCTGTAACGTATGTCTCGTCTTGTCCCCCTGTAACGTATGTCTCGTCTTGTCCCCCCTGTAACGTATGTCTCGTCTTGTCCCCCCTGTAACGTATGTCTCGTCTTGTCCCCCCTGTAACGTATGTCTCGTCTTGTCCCCCTGTAACGTATGTCTCGTCTTGTCCCCCCTGTAACGTATGTCTCGTCTTGTCCCCCCTGTAACGTATGTCTCGTCTTGTCCCCCTGTAACGTATGTCTCGTCTTGTCCCCCCTGTAACGTATGTCTCGTCTTGTCCCCCCTGTAACGTATGTCTCGTCTTGTCCCCCTGTAACGTATGTCTCGTCTTGTCCCCCCTGTAACGTATGTCTCGTCTTGTCCCCCCTGTAACGTATGTCTCGTCTTGTCCCCCCTGTAACGTATGTCTCGTCTTGTCCCCCCTGTAACGTATGTCTCGTCTTGTCCCCCCTGTAACGTATGTCTCGTCTTGTCCCCCCTGTAACGTATGTCTCGTCTTGTCCCCCCTGTAACGTATGTCTCGTCTTGTCCCCCTGTAACGTATGTCTCGTCTTGTCCCCCCTGTAACGTATGTCTCGTCTTGTCCCCCCTGTAACGTATGTCTCGTCTTGTCCCCCCTGTAACGTATGTCTCGTCTTGTCCCCCTGTAACGTATGTCTCGTCTTGTCCCCCCTGTAACGTATGTCTCGTCTTGTCCCCCCTGTAACGTATGTCTCGTCTTGTCCCCCCTGTAACGTATGTCTCGTCTTGTCCCCCTGTAACGTATGTCTCGTCTTGTCCCCCCTGTAACGTATGTCTCGTCTTGTCCCCCCTGTAACGTATGTCTCGTCTTGTCCCCCTGTAACGTATGTCTCGTCTTGTCCCCCCTGTAACGTATGTCTCGTCTTGTCCCCCCTGTAACGTATGTCTCGTCTTGTCCCCCCTGTAACGTATGTCTCGTCTTGTCCCCCCTGTAACGTATGTCTCGTCTTGTCCCCCCTGTAACGTATGTCTCGTCTTGTCCCCCCTGTAACGTATGTCTCGTCTTGTCCCCCTTGTAACGTATGTCTCGTCTTGTCCCCCCTGTAACGTATGTCTCGTCTTGTCCCCCCTGTAACGTATGTCTCGTCTTGTCCCCCCTGTAACGTATGTCTCGTCTTGTCCCCCCTGTAACGTATGTCTCGTCTTGTCCCCCCTGTAACGTATGTCTCGTCTTGTCCCCCCTGTAACGTATGTCTCGTCTTGTCCCCCCTGTAACGTATGTCTCGTCTTGTCCCCCTTGTAACGTATGTCTCGTCTTGTCCCCCCTGTAACGTATGTCTCGTCTTGTCCCCCCTGTAACGTATGTCTCGTCTTGTCCCCCCTGTAACGTATGTCTGCTCCTAGCGGGACTGGGTCAAAATGTAATTGTAGTTCTTATGTGTTGTGTACATGTTAAGAATGGACAAAATAAAGCTTGTCAATGTCAATGAATGATGCTTTTATTATATGGCAAAATATATACTTTTACGAGAATAACTTTGTGTGTGGTGTGTCGGGTCTGTGTGACTCGTTTTCAATTTTTATTAAAAGAAAAATTATACTATTTAAGTAATTTTTCAAACTGAGACTCACTAACTTTGGCTCGTTTTCTGTGAAGAACATAGATCAGAATACATATTTAATGATGACACACCATACACCCCGCCTACAAAATTCTATTACTGTGAACTACAGTCACCGTCATGCAGGTTCAAGGGAGCACCAAGGAAGGTCATGACTTTGAGCAGAGTTGACTGTCTTTATTTTCTAATAACCCTATCTTGCCGATTGTATTGTACCATATGTCCCGGCAAGAAATCTGCGTTCAAAGGACTCCGGCTTATTAGTGATTCCCAAAGCCCAAAAAAAGTCTGCGGGCTATAGAGCGTTTTCCGTTCGGGCTCCAGTACTTTGGAATGCCCTCCCGGTAACAGTTTGAGATGCCACCTCAGTAGATGCATTTAAGTCTCACCTTAAAACTAATTTGTATACCC
This sequence comes from Nerophis ophidion, assembly GCF_033978795.1. Lineage (NCBI taxonomy): Eukaryota > Metazoa > Chordata > Actinopteri > Syngnathiformes > Syngnathidae > Nerophis > Nerophis ophidion. The sequence goes on from NC_084628.1 coordinate 48,249,269, forward strand.
TAGCCTTTAAATAGACCACATTTTTAGACCAGTTGATCTGCCGTTTCTTTTCTTTTTCTCCTTTGTCCCACTCTCCCTTGTGGAAAGGGTCTGGTCCCCCCTGGATGAAGTACTGGCTGTCCAGAGTCGGGACCCAGGATGGACCGCTCGCCTGTGTGTCGGCTGGGGACATCTCTGCGCTGCTGATCCGCCTCCGCTTGGGATGGTTTCCTGTTGGCTCCACTATGGACGGGACTCTCGCTACTGTGTTGGATCCACTTTGGACTGGACTCTCACGGTTGTGTTGGATCCATTGTGGATTGAACTTTCACAGTATCATGTTAGACCCGCTCGACATCCATTGCTTTCGGTCCCCTAAAGGGGGGTGGGGGGTTGCCCACATATGCAGTCCTCTCCAAGGTTTCTCATAGTCATCACTGTCACCGACATCCGACTGGGGTGAGTTTTCCTTGCCCTTTTGTGGACTCTACCGAGGATGTTGTTGTGGTTCGTGCAGCCCTGTGAGACACTAGTGATTTAGGGCTATATAAATAAACGTTGATAGATTTTTCGAGTTTCTTTTCAGTCGCCCCCCTCTAGCTCTCTTTCGGGTTGCATGCGCTTCGTCTCGTTCCGTCGTTTTCTCCAACTCTCTCCCCGACGTTCACGACTGCCGCCCTTTTGAACAGTGCGAGAGGATTCATTAATCCTATACAGGTACACACACACACACACACACACACACACACACAGCAGGCCTAGACAGGAGGACAGAGTGTAGGTACACAGAACATCAGAGGGTCAAATGTGCGAGAAAATGAGAGCAGACAGTGTTGACAATCAATTTCGCCACCTTGTGTGGGAACCGCAAGTGCAGAAACACTAAAGAAGAATCCCAATGGGATGAAAAAATTGACAGATAAATTTTCCGCGCAACGTTCATATTTGCGTTACTCAGCCAGTGTTTCTGGGTCTGATGGACCCGTTGCATTTTGTGGCTTTTAATGGCTCACAATCCAACACTTTTATGTTGAAATACTGAACAGATGTTTATTGGGATAAGGTAAACATCTGTTCAGTATTTGAACACACAGACTGAGCAGGACTACATAGGAAGCAAACCACTAAAGCTTCAATGTGAAGTAGGGGTGATCGATTTTATTGTCGATACTATTGATACCTAGTATGGTATCAGTGTATAAATGATACTAAAAAAATGACATTGATATTTACCTTTATCTTCTTATTATTATTACAAAATATTTATTTTGGTTGTTTTATTTTGTGTTTGCTAACTCGAGGAGTAAGTCTGTGGATACAGGAAGCTTGTAAGTGCAAAACCCAAATCAACTTGTTTAGTTACTGTGCACTTTATTTTGTTCAAAAAGTGATATGTAATAATCAATACCATAAATGGAATATATTATCCTTACAACATTGCTGCCAAATTCTGAATTGAACAAGGTAAGCCTTTTAAAAATGTGTTCTTGTGTTTAGTTACTTGATATACGACATTTTCAGTTCTATTATTCTTTGTCAAAGTATCGAATCGGCATTTGAAACCGGATCGGATTTGAGGCCCAAAAAAAAATCGGATCAGGATTACTCTAGAGAAGTGATTCATATTTATATAGCGCTTTTTCTCTAGTGACTCAAAGCGCTTTTACATTGTGAAACCCAATATCTAAGTTCCATTTAAAGCAGTGTGGGTGGCACTGGGAGCAGGTGGGTAAAGTGTCTTGCCCAAGGACACAACGGCAGTGACTAGGATGGCGGAAGCGGGGCTCGAACCTGCAACCCTGAAGTTGCTGGCACGGCCACTCTACCAACCAAGCCACACCGCCTCTATCGATGTAGTATTTTGTTTAAATGATGAGCTACACATTATCATTCTAGTGGTACTCCTTAGCTGCGATGAGGTGGCGACTTGTCCAGGGTGTACGCCGCCTTCCGCCCGATTGTAGCTGAGATTGGCACCAGCGCCCCCTGCGACCCCAAAGGGAATAAGTGGTAGTAAATGGATGGATGGATGATACTCCTTAGGCCAGGCCTGGGCAATTATTTTGACTCAAGGGGCTAAAATTTAGAGAAAAAAATGTGTCTGGGGGCTGGGGTATCCAATTTTTAGAAACACTAATACAAAACCTTACAAAAATGTCTGATTAAAAGCTAAAAACGTTATGACGGACCGCCTTAAAAACAGAATGGAATTAAAAAAAAAATTTTTTACTGAATGAGACACCGAAAATGTCCATGAAAATAAATAATGTGGGATTTACAATATTAACTATGACCGATAAAAGACTGAATATTGACAACATATGAACGTCACCCCCCCTCCATCCACATATTTTACAATCAAGCGAAACGCAACAAAAATGCAACAAACACAGCGAAATATGAAGGGTAAAAAATAAGCCCAGCTAAAATCTGATGTATACGATGTATCACTAAGCTTTAGAACTCCGCATTTCACTTTCAGGTAACAGTCTGTGGAAACGCTCCCCACCCACAGTGCTTGGTTCCTTGTCTGAGCTGCTGTGAGTTAGAATACCATAGTAACTAATTATGTTACCTTAGTGACTAATTAGATGAGCATAGTAACTAGTATATCATGGAAAATCACATATTCTAACCATTGAAATACTTTGTATAGTTGAAGACTTTTGATCCTTACAAAAACATCACTGCACATCATAATGGCAGCTACTTTTTCTATCTTAAAGATCTAAGAAAAATTTTGGAGCCAGATTGAAAAGCTCAATGGGACGCATGCGGCCCCCAGGCCTTAATTTGCCCAGGTCTGCCTTAGACTAAATCTAAGACCTTCAGTAATAAAGTGTGTGCCATCTCAAGTGTTTCATGTGTGCTGGTAAAGTTCTGTCCTTATTACAAAGATACATATCTGAATTTTGCCAGCTCAAAATCATCATTTTATCAGATTTGATACGTTGTATAAACTTGCATGAATACAGTTGTTTGTGAACGTCTCACGCTGTCGTTGTGCGGGTTCCATGGACCACCAAGGAAGGACATGCCTGTTCAGGTTTGACTCTTGTTTATTTTTACAAATGAAGAAACTCTTTTGCGCCGTCGCTCTTCAATCGGCCGCATCTTCGTCGCCGTCTTGCTCTCTGTCGCTCATGTGCTGCGGGTTCTCCAACTCCTTCCTCCTCGTTTTTTCCTCCTTCTCCCCTTTATACACTGAGAGGAGGTACGTTAATTGTCTACAGGTGCGCGATCCACGCACCTGAACTCGATTGTGTCGTCGCTCCCGGCACGCCCAGCTTCTCCGTTCAGTCTTCATCCCCACCTCCTCGCCGCCATCTTGGGCCCCACTGCTCGTTCGCCCGCTCCGCCTCTCCACATTGTTATATTATAAAAAAACTAAACTGTAATTTTATGAGAAAAAATATGACAGTTGTGCTGCACAGCAGTGGGTTCTTTGGGCCATCACCACTCCTTTTCAGGATTAACAATAATGTTTATTTTTTAATAGATCGTGCAAAGTCCTTATGTGCTTTTCGGCAATTGTCTTTCCTTGATCGAGCACATGAATGGTTTCCCTTCAGAGTGGTCTGTCTTGCTCTCGCTCCCCTCGTGCTTCGCCAACCGCCATCAACCACCACTTCTTCCCGACTGCTGCCTTTAACAGAGGTGATTAGACAAACACTCTCAGCTGTGACATCTACGCACCTGTCGCTAATCTCGAAGCCGGTTCTGCCACACCCCGCCTCGCTGCAGGTCCGCAGGCCACACCCAGCACAATTCAATGATATAAAATTGTATGTGATTTGTCATAGAATAAATTGTGATTTCGACAGAAATAAATTGTATTTGCCAAAAAGACGTGGGAAAAATAAAATGACTATCATGCAAGCAGTGTTTCTAGTTGTTTGCCATAGTAACAGTATTGGTGCGCATCCTTCAGGAATCTGGAGAGTATCCTGAGCGGAGATTCATCGTCGTCAGACTCCAAACTGAAGTATCTGACAGGCGAATGGTTCTACGAGGCCAAGTCTCAAAGACACAGGGACAAGATCCACGGCTCTGAAATCATCCTGGCCTCCATGAAGCAACGGAGAGATTTAGGTGTGTGTGTGTGTGTGTGTGTGTGTTCTGGTAATGCGGACATGGCTCTGTTTACACAGTCACCTTTAGGGGACTTCTGACGGTATGGGGACCAAAACACCTTTTTAAATGATAGTCAGATCCATTGTGATGATGCCTAAGTGATTTTTAAGCTTTGGCCCATAAAACATGTTTACTGGTCAGCTTGAGTGTGAGACATTTGCACAGCAATTGTGAGGACCGGGTCGCATCATGATGCGGGGTATGTTCTCCCAGGAATGCAGACTAGCTACGGACACAGCGTGCGGGTACTAAATGATTTATTTAAGACATAAATCGTACGAGAACAAACAAAAACGTGCTCAAAGCACAGAAGGCCAAAAACAAAGGGGCTAGCGTGGGAGCTAGCAAGTAAAAGAGCCTAGCGGGGAAACTAGCCGGTACAGAGCAGGGAACACAAGTCATCCTCTGTTGCGTATCGCAAATTAGAAAGCCAGATCAAGTGAGGCCAGGGCATGGACTAAATAGCCCTCTAATTAGTGCCCGGGCAACAGGTGCGCATCCCGAACACCAACTCGAGGCAGGTGAATGCAATCTGCCGTCATGGCAACTGAAACAAACAAAATCAAGAGGTGCTGAAAACACAGGTGACTAGACAACGTTAACAGAATATGATCCAGGCAGTGGATCATAACAGCAATCTTGGTTTAGTTTTCCTTGGGATGGCATCTTCATACAGCATGATAATAAAACTTTATTACCTTAGAGGGGAACATTATCAGCAGACCTATGTAAGCGTCAATATATACCTTGATGTTAAAGAAAAAAGACCATATATTTTTTTAACCGATTTCCGAACTCTAAATGGGTAAATTTTGGCGAATTAAACGCCTTTCTGTTTATCGCGCTGGAAGCGATGACGTCAGAATGTGACGTCGCCGAGGTAACACACCCACCATTTTCATTTTCAACACATTACAAACACCGGGTCTCAGCTCTGTTATTTTCCGTTTTTTGGACTATTTTTTGGAACCTTGGAGACATCATGCCTGGTGGGTGTGTTGTCGGAGGGTGTAACAACACTAACAGGGAGGGATTCAAGTTGCACCACTGGCCCCAAAATGCCAAAGTGTCTGCCGCCAGACCCCCATTGAATGTGCCGGAGTGACTCCACATTTGACCGGCGATGCTAAGACAGACATGGCACAGAGATGTATGGATAACCTGCAGATGCATTTGCAACCATTAAGTCAACGAAATCACAAAGGTGAGTTTTGTTGATGTTGACTGCCAGCTAATTGATGCTAACATGCTACGCTAATCGATGCTAACATGCTATTTACCGGCGGTGCTAAAGCAGACATGGCACAGAGATGTATGGATAACCTGCAGATGCATTTGCAACTATATTACATTTCCTTCCACCCACATTTAATGCAAAACAAACACTTACCAATCGACGGATTTAAGTTGCTCCAGTGTCACAAGATGCGAAAGTCCTGATCGTTTGGTCCGCACATTTTACCGGCGATGCTAACGCGGCTATTCGGCCATGCTATGGCTATGAATAGCGTCAATAGCTATTTGCTCAATAGCTTCAGTTTCTTCTTCAATACTTTCATACTCCAACCATCTGTTTCAATACATGCGTAATCTGTTGAATCGCTTAAGTCGCTGAAATCCGAGTTTGAATCCGAGCTAATGTCGCTATATCTTGCTGTGGTATTCCCATTGTTTGTTTACATTGGCAGCACTGTGTGACGTCACAGGGAAATGGCCAGTGTCTTCGAAGAGAGACGAAAATAAGGCACTTTAAAGCTTTTTTTAGGGATATTCCGAGACCGGTAAAATTTTGAAAAAAAATACAACAAGCCACTTGGAACTGATTTTTATTGTTTTTAACCCTTTTGAAATTGTGATAATGTTCCCCTTTAAAGCAGGGGTCACCAACGCGGGCACCAGGTCGCCCGTAAGGACCAGATGAGTCGCCCGCTGGCCTGTTCTAAAAATAGCTCAAATAGCAGCACTTACCAGTGAGCTGCCTCTATTTTTTAAATTGTATTTATTTACTAGCAAGCTGGTCTCGCTTTGCTCTACATTTTTAATTCTAAGAGAGACAAAACTCAAATAGAATTTGAAAATCCAAGAAAATATTTTAAAGACTTGGTCTTCACTTGTTTAAATAAGTTCTTTTTTTTTTTTTTTAACTTTGCTTCTTATAACTTTCAGAAAGACAATTTTAGAGAAAAAATTCAACCTTAAAAATGATTTTAGGATTTTTAAACACATATACCTTTTTACCTTTTAAGTTCCTTCCTCTTCTTTCCTGACAATTTAAATCAATGTTCAAGTAAATGTATTTGTCTTTTATTGTAAAGAATAATAAACACGTTTTAATTTAATTCTTCATTTCAGCTTCTGTTTTTTCGACGATGAATATTTGTGAAATAATTCTTCAAACTTATTATGATTAAAATTCAAAAATATTATTCTGGCAAATCTAGAAAATCTGTCAAATAAAATTGAAATCGTATTTTAAAGTCTTCTGAATTTCTTTTAAAATTTTTGTTCTGGAAAATCTAGAAAAAATAATGATTTGTTTTGGTATATATGTAATATAGCTTGGTACAATTTGTCATATATTCTAACAAAGTGCAGATTGTATTTTAAACAATGTAAAACTGGTAATCAAAAATATGAAATTAATCTTAATCAGGAAAAATTGCTTTTTGTGGGTTCTTCCGAGGATGTTGTAGTCGTAATGATTTGTGCAGTCCTTTGAGACATTTGTGATTTGGGGCTATATAAATAAACATTGATTGATTGATTGATTGATTGATAATAATGTTCCATAAATTATTTTTTTAAATTTTTTTCAAAAAGATTCGAATTAGCTAGTTTTATTAATAATAACATAGATTTAAAGGTAAATTGAGCAAATTGGCTATTTCTGGCAATTTATTTAAGTTTGTATCAAACTGGTAGCCCTTGGCATTAATCAGTACCCAAGAAGTAGCTCTTGCTTTCAAAAAGGTTGGTGACCCCTGGGTTAAAATATGATTCACATTTGGAATTTTCCATCCTTCTATTTATGATAGTTGGAGTAGCAGACAACTTCATTACTGCTAAATAGCAGTTTTCAGTAATGTCACAGAAGATGCAGAATTTGCTTTAAAGGGGAACATTATCACAATTTCAAAAGGGTTAAAAACAATAAAAATCAGTTCCCAGTGGCTTGTTGTATTTTTTGAATTTTTTTTCAAAATTTTACTGGTCTCGGAATATCCCTAAATAAAGCTTTAAAGTGCCTTATTTTCGCTCTCTGCGAAGACACTGGCCATTTCCCTGTGACGTCACACAGTGCTGCCAATGTAAACAAACAATGGGAATACCACAGCAAGATATAGCGACATTAGCTCGGATTCAAACTCGGATTTCAGCGACTTAAGCGATTCAACAGATTACGCATGTATTGAAACAGATGGTCGGAGTATGGAAATATTGAAGAAGAAACTGAAGCTATTGAGCGAATAGCTATTGACGCTATTCATAGCCATAGCATGGCCGAATAGCTGCGTTAGCATCGCCGGTAAAATGTGCGGACCAAACGATCAGGACTTTCGCATCTTTTGACACTGGAGCAACTTAAATCCGTCGATTGGTAAGTATTTTTTTTCGCATTAAATCTGGGTGCAAGGAAACGTAATATAGTTGCAAATGCATCTACAGGTTATCCATACATCTCTGTGCCATGTCTGCTTTAGCACCGCCGGTAAATAGCATGTTAGCATCGATTAGCGTTGCATGTTAGCATCGATTAGCTGGCAGTCAACATCAACAAAACTCACCTTTGTGATTTCGCTGACTTAATGGTTGCAAATGCATCTGCAGGTTATCCATACATCTCTGTGCCATGTCTGTCTTAGCATCGCCGGTAAATAGCATGTTAGCATCGATTAGCTTGCAGTCAACATCAACAAAACTCACCTTTGTGATTTCGTTGACTATCGTTGCAAATGCATCTGCAGGTTATCCATACATCTCTGTGCCATGTTTGTCTTAGCATCGCCCGTAAAATGTGGAGACACTCTGGCACATTCAATGGGGGTCTGGCGGCAGATTTCTTGCCACTTTGGCATCTTGGGGCCAGTGGTGCAACTTGAATCCCTCCCTGTTAGTGTTGTTACACCCTCCGACAACACACCCACGAGGCATGATGTCTCCAAGGTTCCAAAAAATAGTCAAAAAAACGGAAAATAACAGAGCTGAGACCCAGTGTTTGTAATGTGTTGAAAATGAAAATGGTGGGTGTGTTACCTCGGCGACGTCACATTCTGACAGAAAGGCGTTTAATTCGCCAAAATTCACCCATTTAGAGTTCGGAAATCGGTTAAAAAAATAGATGGTCTTTTTTCTGCACCATCAAGGTATATATTGACGCTTACATAGGTCTGCTGATAATGTTCCCCTTTAACATTTGAGTGGTGCACCGTGACCCCAAACGGGACAAGCGGTAGAAAATGGATGGATGGATTTGAGTGGTGAAACTTCCTTTAAGAGGGCAGCTGTAGTACTGTATTCTGAGGTTCATGTCATGTTTAATTTGAACTTTTTTTTTTTAAAGGGTCCTCAGTAGTCACGTACAAATGTGTGTGAATTATTCAAAATGATTTCAATTTGGTCCCCATGAACCATATTAACTCTTTTTCCCCAGGGTCCCCAGTAAGTCTGATCATCACATTACTTCATCAATCCAGAGATTTAAAGACGTGTATGAGCTAACTGGCCAGTGGCCGTTTTACACCATTTTTTTATGCCTCCATAACTTGTAGAAAGGCTGGTCCCCACAAGTTCTGAAGAACTTGGTCCCCGTTCCAAATGATTACCAGTGTGTGTGGGTGTGTGTGTGTGTGTGTGTGTGTGTGTGTGTGTGTGTGTGTTTAGCACAGTGTAGTCAACAGAAAATTGCAATTCTGAAGTAATACTCACTTCATTTCGTTACAGAGGGATCTTTAAGAGCTGAAAGACCAAAAGCGCCCAGCAAACAAAGTTCTGACTTGGTGGCTCCATCAAAACCACTCAGACGTTTGGATACATCACAGCCAGAGGAGCTAAAGTATACTTTATTTTACATAACTTTATTACTTATGTGTTAGCGTCTTATGTGCTGTTTTACATGACACTTCCAGCTTGCAGACAACAAGAATCAGTCATTTTGAATCTAATGGGCGCAATCATTCCAAAAGTAGAAAGTATTATTAAACAGGGATGAAATTGCAATTTTACATGACAAAATATACAGTAGGAAAAATAAGTTTGTAATTTTATCATCTGAAAATCATAAAGGAAAAAAATTGCAAATATGCAACACGATTATATTACAGGAAAAAAGTGTTAGTTTTACACAAAATGTTTTGACCTTATGAGAATGAAAGTCACGCAGGTGTGAGAATAACGGGCATAATTGTACAAGAATATTGTTGAAATTCTCCAAAAGCAAAAATCATATGAAATTGTTATTTTTACAAGAAAAAATAAATATGTAAAATTATTTAAAAAATCCATCCATCCATTTTCTACCGCTTATTTCCTTTGGGGTGGCGGGGGGCGCTGGCGCCTATCTCAGCTACAATCGGGCGGAAGGCGGGGTACACCCTGGACAAGTCACCACCTCATCGCAGGGCCAACACAGATAGACAACATTCACACACTAGGGACCATTTAGTGTTGCCAATCTTGGAAAATTAAGTTGGATTTTTATCATCTTGAAATTGTACTCCTATGAATAAAACAATGCTATCTTTTATACAACACAAATCTAACAGGAAGAAAATGATCATTTTAAAATAATTCATCTATTGCTTTAAAAGAAGAAGAACTGTTAGAACAACGTATGAATATTGCAAAAAGTTTGCAATCCTGCACAAATAAAATACAAAAAAATTGTTGTGTGGGCAACACGGTGGTTCAGGGGTTAGTGCATGTGCCTCACAATACAAAGGCCCTGAGTAGTCCTGGGTTGGATCCTGCGCTCGGGATCTTTCTCTGTGGAGTTTGCATGTTCTCCCCGTGACTGCATGGGTTCTACTCCGGCTTCCTCCCACCTCCAAAGACATGCACCTGGGGATAGGCCCCTCCCACCTCCAAAGACATGCACCTGGGGATAGGCCCCTCCCACCTCCAAAGACATGCACCTGGGGATAGGCCCCTCCCACCTCCAAAGACATCCACCTGGTGACAGGTTGATTGGCAACACTAAAAATGGACCCTAGTGTTGTCCAGGGTGTACGCCGTCTTCCGCCCAAATGCAGCTGAGATAAGCTCCAGCACACCCAAAGACTACAAAAGGGACAAGCGGTAAAAAATGGATGGATGGATGGATTGAAATTTGTTGCAAATTGTTTAGTCTTTATTTGAAGCAGTGATGTGCGGTGAGTTTCATGGCTGTTGAGGCACTGACTTCATCACAGTCAGATTTACAAACATATGAACCCTAAAGAGTAGCTTATTCACCATTTGTTTGGCAGCAGTTAACGGGTTATGTTTAAAAGCTCATACCAGCCGCTCCTCCTGAACAAAAGCATCAATAACTTGTTTATAGAAGTCTTCCTTATCTTTCTTAAGTTTTAAAAGTCTCTCTGTCTCGATGGAGATGACTGGCAGGGAAGAAAGTCGTCCTTGATCGCTCCTGTTCCGACTGTAGCTTGTTGTCACTTGTTCTGCAGCCGAGGAGTCGCAAGAATGATCCCTGGGATCACTAGCGCCCTCTACCATGAGGCAGGAGATCTGCGTGCCTCACCCAGTGCCATTTCGCAGCCATTTTATGATTGCTCAGCACAAGAAACACGTTACACACATAGAGTTGTTGACAAAATACACTGTACATTATATACCTCAGCTAACTAAACTATGGAAATGTATAATATAATTCATATAGCAATAGTTTTTGAACATTTTAATAGCGACATACAGAGAGCTAGCAATACGGTTTCACTGCACAGCAGGCCAGCAGTTAGCCAAGTCATTGCGCAATCCATGGTGAGGCTCAGCTGGCTGCTGCCTCACCGCAAGTCTTTTCTCAGTATATGAACGGTAAATGTGAAAATTCAGCGATTTTTAATAAAAATAGTCTAAAATTGGTGAAGTTAAATGGAAAATAGCTTTATAGTATAATCACTGGATACATACTGTATAACAATTTTAAAAAATAGATATTTTTACATTCTTTTCATGCACGTCACTGATTTGAAGCGACAATGCACAGAAACATTAAGCTCAAAGACAGATATGTTCTGCACCAGATTATAGCTTAATAGCTCATTTCCATCTGCAGTCCCTGGTTATCTGAATTAAAGGGATACACAAATCATGCAATAAAATAAATAAAATCATAACCTAGCATGTAATCATATTAAGAAAAGTCATCAAATACCCTTTCATAGACACATACTTAGTATACAATACAACCACACCTCATTTACATCATCACTTAACAGGTACAACTTAATGTTTTAATGCTATATGTAGATGTTTAGTTGCAAGAATAAAGGCATAAACTTATGAAAAAGAAGTTGTAATAATACAGAACAATTTATCATTTTATTTAAAGGCCTACTGAAAGCCACTACTAGCGACCACGCAGTCTGATAGTTTATATATCAAGGATGAAATATTAACATTGCAACACATGCCAAGTTTACTAAATTGCAATTTTCAATTTCGCGCCGAAATATCCTGCTGAAACATCTCGGTATGATGACGTGACTTCACGGATTGTCGAGAACATTTTGTTCCAGCATTGTGCCAAGCAATTAAGTCGTCTGTTTTCATCGCGAAATTCCACAATATTCTGGACATCTGTGTTGCTGAATCTTTTGCAATTTGTTCCATCAACAATGGAGACGTCAAAGAAGAAAGCTGTTGGTGGGAAGCGGTGTATTGCGGCCGCCTTTAGCAACACAAACACAGCCGGTGTTTCATTGTTTACATTCCCGAAAGATGACTGTCAAGCTTTACTATGGAACAGAGCGGTCAAGCGAACACGGTTGGATTGGACCACACACACAAAGTACAGTGTATTATGCAGCCATCATTTCCAAAGATCGTGTTTCGAAGAGGGTCCCTAGGGAAGGGCAGAAATGGGCATCGCCACCACCCGTCGACTGGTGCTGAAGAAAGGTGCGGGGCCGACCTTCAGGTTGTACAGGTACGACCATATAATCTCACTAAAACACTAGTAACACAATAAGCAGATAAGGGATTTTTCAGAATTATCCTAGTAAATGTGTCTAATAACATCTGAATCGCTCCCACTGCCCTCTAGTCCTATTTTTTTCTTTCTTATCCTTCACTCTCACTTTCCTCATCCACAAATCTTTCATCCTCGCTCAAATTAATGGGGAAATCGTTGATTTTTTGGTCCGACTCGCTCTCGCTGCTGGTGGCCATGATTGTAAACAATGTTCAGATGTGAGGAGCTCCACAACCCGTGACGTCACGCGCACATCGTCTGCTACTTCCGGTACAGGCAAGGCTTTTTTATCAGCACCAAAAGTTGCGAACTTTATGGTGGATGTTCTCTACTAAATCCTTCCAGCAAAAATATGGCAATATGGCGAAATGATGAAGTATGACACATAGAATGGACCTGCTATCCCCGTTTAAATAAGAACATCTCATTTCTGTAGGCCTTTAACCAGAATGAAGACGAAAATTGACACAAATTACTTCCAAGTCTGGTAGGACACGAGGTGACCAATTTTCTCTGTATTGAATACAAAATACACAGCAGAACGAAATCCTCCACGCCCTCGTGAAAAGTCCCTGTCTTTGGACTCAGCAGTTGTTTGGGAGCATACCGGATCTCCGGAAAAGGATGGCAGAAAAACAAAACACGTTGACAACGTTTGCTCAGCTGGAAGCTTCTCCCACACCACCTGTGGGTGTGTTGGTGTGTTAAGTGTGTGTGTGCAGTCTTGGGACTTGTGTAAACAAAGGTGGTGCCGACAGGGAATATGTTAATTTCATTAACCCGGTAGCGACAGCTTGGCGTCTGGCATTGCTCCTTGTGGTTCATGTTGGGTTAAGATGTTTAACTCTGAAGACCCTCACTTGGTAATTGCTGTGAATGCAGAGTGACCTCTCTGACAAGGTTGGGGTTGGGGTTAGGTAAGGTTAAAAAATAAAAATATTTATCTGGAACTCAGAGGATGTGCACGGGCTCAGGTGGTCTCCTCCTCCCAGATAAAAGAAAAGGGGATAAAAGAAGGGGAGTGGGGGGTGGTTTGAAAAGTAGGGTTAGGGCTCGGTAGTTATTGTTTGTATGAAAAAGGAGTTGTGGTTATGTTTAGGCATATAGGGAGGTATAGTTGAATTGAAAGAAAAAGTTATGGTTATGATTGTAATGATGTTATATGGTGCAAAAATGAGAATATGGTAGTGTGGAGGAAGGGGGAAAGGGGGGGGGCAGGTGGTGAAGGGAGGGAAAAGAAAAGTAAAATATGTATATGTACCCTTCCCTGGGATGTAAAATATCTCCAATCCTTGCAGATCCCACCCCTATACCGTAGAAGATCGTTAAAATAGGCGTTTCCAACTGGAGTGGTAGTTAAAATTCACTAAAAGACCTTGGAATTGATGAGTCTATGGATGAAGAAAAGGGAAAGTTAAAACAAGCATATGTTACATCACACAATGAAATAGAAATACATATAAAGTGCTGTTTGTTGTCCACAGGTTAGGGTTGGGGTTACGGTTAGGCTTTTTCTGAAATGGAATTGTAAGAAGGGCAACATCATGTTCCGTGGATTGTTTTATGACAGGATATATGTTGGACTATTTTAGGAATTTGTTGTAAGGAAAGCTGACTTCTTGTTCAGTAGTCCAAATGTTCAAGAACAATCCAACATGCTCTTTTAACACAGTCAATATTGGGTTTTCTTTCCCTGTGCAAATACTCTCCAACCATGCGTGCGGAAATGACTTAAAGTGTGCCGTTTTTCAGTCCTGTTTATCTTTGCACTGCAGTTAATTCTCATGAAAAACATTGTCAAGATCAGGAAAGGAAAGGGAAACACTGGTGTTTGTATTCTTTTATTGTGGCGATTACTTCTTAAATGCCAGAAACAAACAGTAGTATTTGAAATCCACCTTTTTGCATGTAAAAATTCTCATCTTTCCTCGCAGTAATGCAGAAAAAGAGGATCTCAGATCAGCCGCCTGGTCGCCGAGAATTGTAGGCATTTTTGTCATGCAATAATAAGCACTTACTTTTTTTAGGTGTATGTCATTTCTTAATTTTTGTTTTGATTATCTCCAAGACGAGACACAACCCTTTCAACAGAGCTCACCGTAACGTGGCCAAGTTCGCCGAAAATGCTGAGGTCTGTTCAAAGAGTCAAGAGTCCGAGACCGGTAAGGCTCAGCAAAAATGGTAAACACACATTATAACAGTGCTGTTCAACTGGGGACCAGACTTTGTCCTTTACTATTGTTTTTATTTGAACTACAAATTGTCCTAGAACTTTTACATCATTAAATGATAGTCAAGAATTAAGCAAAAAGTGGACAACGATGAAGCACTATGTTATCGCTAGTTAAAGATCCTCTATGACAGGAGTGTTCTGTGATTTTTAAAGTTCTGCCACTTTACTACTCGTCAAACATCCTTTAGACAAGACAATCCTGCTGCTGTTATTAACGACCTACAGCGAAAAGGCCAGTTAAAGGCCACTGCAGACCAAATCTGATTTTATTGCCACATCAGTAGGTAGTTCCAAACCACATCTTTTCAAATGTGCGTTTTCTTTATTTTACTACTGAAATTGACATTGTAGATTATCACTGAAAGCATCAAAACTATGAATGAACACGTGGAGTTATGTACTTAACAAAAAAGGTGAAATAACTGAAAACGTATTTTATATTGTCGTTTCTTCAAAATAGCCACCCTTTTGGTCTGATTACTTTTTTACAAACTTGGTATTCTCTCCATGAGCTTCAAGAGGTAGTCACCTGAAAGGGTTTTTCACTTCTCAGGTGTGCTTGAAGCTCATGGAGAGAATGCCAAGAGTGTGCAAAACAGTAGTCAGAGCAAAGGGTGGCTATTTTGAAGAAACTAGAATGCAATCTATGTTTTCAGTTTTTTCACCTTTATTTGTAAAGTACATAACTCCACATGTGTTCATTCATAGTTTTGATGCATTCAGTGACATTCTAATAGTCATGAAAATAAAGAAAACCCATTGAAAGAGGAGGTGTGTGCAAATTTTTGGCCTGTACGGTATATACAGTATATACATATTTATATATATATATATATATACACAGATACATATACATGAATGTGAATGTATTTATTGGTCATATATATACATATATATGTATGTGTGTGTATGTATATATGTGTGTGTGTGTGTATGTAATGTATGTATATATGTATATATGTGTGTGTGTGTATGTATATGTGTGTATATGTATATACACACAGTATATCTATATATGTATATGTGTATATATATATATATATATATGTATATATATATATATATATATATATATATATATATGTGTGTATATGTATATATATATATATATATGTGTGTATATATATGTGTATATGTATTTATGTATATCTATATATATGTGTGTATATATATGTGTATATGTATTTATGTATATCTATATATATGTATGTATATATATATATATGTATGTATGTATGTATGTATCAATGTATATAAATAAATAATACATATACTTTAATTCCGATTGTTGAAGGACTACAAGTGATGTTCACGTTGTGGCATATTTGCTTACATGTTACGTACATTGCGTCCGTTGTTTACATAAGTGAGTTAAAGCTAAAGCAAATGTAGATTCACGCTGATGTCAGTGTTTCCTCTACTTAACAGACATAAAAAGATTAGAAACTGAATTAATATATACACTATATACATCCATTCTTATATTCTGTTATTTTGATTTAGTTTCACATAACCAAAACAAATGTTTAAGGTTTAGCAACATGTATTTTATTTTGTAGTAGCAAATTCCTTGATTATTTGCGGAATCCGGTCAACTTAATTTGGTTTCACTTTATAGAACAGCGCATTAATGTGACTTTTGGGCTACTTTGAGGTCCATGCGCATTTATACTGGTGTTTGATAAAGATTACTTTTTACTAGTAATCTAAACAGTCAGCTGTAAAAAATCGATTTATGAAAAAATTCGAACTTGGTCTACTTTGGCCTGCAGTGTAAACGTAGTCAAAGATCCTGTACATAACAGAAGTAGTCTTTTGTTTTTAAGGTTCTACAATAATGGTTATCAAGGATCTTATATATGACAACTGGCTTTAAACTTAAAAGGTCTTTTTATACGGCTCAGTTTTCTGTTGTGTTTAGGAAATGCTCCAAAAGCGTTTGAAGTGAACATGCAGGCCGGTTTGATCACATTTAAGGACCAGATTTGGAAGGCGGCCACCAGTTGGAGTAAAGTGGTCGTAAAGTAAAAGTTTACCAATATGGTATTTTACTGACCCCGCAGAGTCCGCCTCCTCCCTGAAGTATCGACAATCAGGTGGGAGCAGTCACACCTCGGACACCTCCACCACGTCCGGTGGCTCCTTTGCAGGGTACAAACCTGTGCCCAAAATCAGGACATTTGTATCGAAACAGAACACCAGCCAGTCAGACAGCAGTGGTGTAGCCTTGGATTCTCGGGTGGGTTCACTGGGGGTCGTCCCAGCCCCGAGAAAGAACACCTGGCAGAGTTCCAGTGGAAGCTCCAACCTGTCCAACTTGAAGGGTCAAAAAAATGAGGCCATGGTGTCCGCCTTACCGTTCCATTCTAATGGGATCTCCCAGCAGCCCAAGTGTGACGTGTCTCAAGTTTTGTCTCATTCCAGTCTATGGACACAAGAGGGAGACAAAAAGCTATCTTCTCTAACTATTGACAGGTGAGAAGCCTTTTCCTTAAATAACTTTCTTCAGACTTCTTAGTGGCTGAAACTGTCTCAAGGTTAGATCTTATAGCAGCCTATGTTGCTTGGAAATAACCTTACACGCCATGTACCCTTTCAGAACTTTCCCAAGAGGTGGCGAGTCACTTGACAAAAAAAACGCAGAGATGACCGAAACCAATGTGATCCAAAGAGATCATTCCAACCGAGCCCCGGGAAGTAGTGTCCTGCATCTCGATACTGGAGGCAGTGTGTTGACAGCAACTGAGGAACCTGTGTGGAGTTCTGCTCAAAGTATAGTAGGTATGTTTACTAGAACAAATTCATCCCATCCATGCATCCATTTCCTACCGCTTATTCCCTTCGGGGTCGTACATACTTGCCAACCTTGAGACTTCCGATTTCGGGAGGTGGGGGTTGGGGGGCGTGGTTAAGAAGGGAGGAGTATATTTACATCTACAATTCACCAATTTGAGTATATATATATATATATATATATATATATATATATATATATATATATATATATATATATATATGTATATGTGTGTGTGTGTGTGTGTGTGTATGAAATACTTGACTTTCAGTGAATTGTAGCTATATATCCATCCATTCATTTTCGACCGCTTGTTTCCTTTTGGGGTCGCGGGGGGCGCTGGCGCCTACCTCAGCTACAATCGGGCGGAAGGGAAAGTACACCTTGGACAAGTCGCCACCTCATCGCAGGCCCAACGCAGATAGACAACATTCACACTCACATTCACACACTAGGGCCAATTTAGTTTTGCCAATCAACCTATCCCCAGGTGCATGTCTTTGGAAGTGGGAGTACCCGGAGGGAACCCACGCATTCACGGGGAGAACATGCAAACCCCACACAGAAAGATCCCGAGCCTGGGATCGAACCCAGGACTGCAGGACCTTCGTATTGTGAGGCAGACGCACTAACCCCTCTGCCACCGTGAAGCCTCTAGCTATATATATTTATTTTATTATACATAAACAAAATAAATAGTTGCATTTCAGACGGCACCTATCAAATACACAGTAATAAAAACACAGTTGTTCTACTAACTGTACTGTGCTTGCTGGTTACTAAAAAAATAACAACAACACTTACCTTTCACTATTTCAGTCACCTTTGTTCTGCCATTTGCGTACTGGCGAGAGTCACTTACCGTCAGGTGCGCAACACCACGTAAATCGTTGGCCAATCAAAAAGCAACCCCATAACGCTATAGCCAACATTCACCAGGAGATGCCGACAGACAACATAGAATCACTCTATTACAGACGGCGTCGCCATGGCTGTGACTTCCTCCTTCTTCTGCTTCGTCTCCTTGTGTGAGCAGTTTTTTATTAAAATCATATTTTTTTTAAATATTGGGAAAGCGGACGTGAAAACAGGCTGTCGCCACTCAGGTCCGCATGGAGTTGGAGGGGGCGTGGCCTCCAGCTCAGCTGATTTTCGGGAGAAAATTTCTTCCGGGAGGTTTTCAGGAGAGGCGCTGAATTTCGGAAGTCTCCTGGAAAATCCGGGAGGGTTGGCAAGTATGGGGACGCGGGGGGCGCTGGTGCCTATCTCAGCTACAATCGGGCATAGGCGGATTACACCCTGGACAAGTCGCCACCTCATCGCAGGGCCAACACAGATAGACAACATTCACACACTAGGGACCATTTAGTGTTGCCAATCAACCTATCCCCAGGTGCATGTCTTTGGAGGTGGGAGGGGCCTATCCCCAGGTGCATGTCTTTGGATGACAAATTCAAGACTTCCTGTAATTACATTTCTTTTGGACTCCAGGTGCTGTCTATTTTTCCATTCTCTACTTTTTGTCTTGTTTGAGAGGAGCCTATCCCAGCTGATTTTGGGCAAGAGGCTGTTAACCCTGAACTGGTTGCCAGTCAGTAACGTGGCACATCGAGACAAACCATTCACACTCACATTCACAGCTTTAAAAAAAATCGAACTGTTCCCATGCCGACTGCAGGGAAGTCCAGATTTAAGGTGGCTATTACTGCCTTTGATTCTAGGCGCCTGCACCTTTTCCATGTTCATTCAATTCAAATTCAATCAATTGTCTTCAATATTTACAGAAAATGCATGTATGTTCATTAAAAAGCAAGGTTATGTTCAGTCCAAGATGTACCCATCCTCTCACTCAATGTCAGCTGGGACAGGGTTCATCCTGAGCTCTGTTCAGCAGTATAGATATTTGGTGGATAGATAACTGGTAACTTTCTACTATATTTTACATGACACTGCACAACATTTTAGGTGGCGATCCTCCAATATCATATGATATCAACTACATTGAGTCGTCCGAGCAGAAAATGCCCAAGAGATCCCATCAGAAACACGGTTTCAAGTTGACCACGCAGACCTCCAGTCCTACTGGCAATGATGAAAACTCCATCGCAAAAGTGCTGGACTGGTTCAACCGCAGCACAGACAGCAGCGACTGGCTGAGTGCAGGAGACAGACCTGAAGTCTCAAAGAACCCCCCTGACAGAAACAATGAGTTAGACGTGTTAATAAAGAAAGATACGGAAGGTGTCAGAAGTTTTCTGCAGAAAGAATCAATCGAAATGGAGATAAGTTCGTCGCAAAGACAAGAGGATGAGGTGTCGAAGGATGCTGGAGATGGGTTGGTGAAAAAGGAATACGAAAGCCAAACACACAAAAAAATCGACACCATAGACCCAAACACCACAACTTCCATGATCTCGACAGATATAATGGAAACGGAAAAACTCGGAATCTTTACGGGGCAGGTAACCTACGCCAAAAATGGACTGGATGCTGGTGAGCTGAAACATTCAGAAACCAACCAAGATGAAAAGGAGGTAGACACACACATTGATAGCCATGTCAAGCCAATAGCGCCACAACCGCCTCTGAGATCCAATCTAAAGTCAAAGAGGCCCACTTCAATCCAAACAAATCCACAAGCGGACACCAGTGCCCAGTCAAGAGATTGTGCAACCGAAGAAGACCTGTCAGGAACCATCCAGTCTACAGACTTAAAGACACATACAAACAGTGTCGAACCCTTCACTAAAACCCAAAACAGTTTAGGTAAAAACTTGACAGATAGACACAACAAGGATCAAAGTGCTCAATCGATCATGTCGCCCAGAAAAAATGACCAAGCAGATAGTCCTCATTCCGAAAGACAAAACTATGTCCAGGAAGAAAGCACCACAAACAAGATTAAGCAGCTCAAATCTTTCTGGGAGCAGGAGAGAACCAAGCCTGTGGTCCCTGATAGTAAACCTAAAGCAGTTCGGGGTGCAAAGCTGAATAAAAGATTCACAAAATCAGAGTACGACTTGCGGGCCATATGCAACAGTTCAGGCAGCGATGAAGAACATTGTCAAAGAAACCATTTGAATCCAAGGTTAGAAAAAATGTCCCCGACACTTGGTGCCAGCAGAGAACACTTTAACAGTTTACTGGAATTCTGGGATGATGCCACAACTGATTCCAAGTCTGTTGACAGGATAAAAAGCCCCCAAAAACATCAGATTTTTCAGCATATGTCTCAAGATTTACAGAATGCTGAGCCAGAGTCATGTCGCTTATCTCCTACTAAAACGTCTCACGATAGAGAGGTTGGCTCTGGCTCGATATCAGTAAACGATGCCAAAAACAACTTTTCCAGTCATCAAGTAGCTGAGTACAGTGCCTCAAAAGAACCCAAAAAGATTGTGGGCCGAGAGGAGAAAGCCACAAAACCACCTACAACTCCACCAAAGGAGGTTCGTTCTCCAAAGAGACGAAAAGACAGCTTCAGCCTTTCCAGCAGTCGAGGCAGGTCTATGCGTCGAGCCACCAGCATGTTCACTCTTATTGATCCAGAACCACCAAGTTATAGTCAGCTGAAGATAGATGTAAGCCCTGTTCACTCCCACAGCAGAAAGCAGTGTAGAGATCAGGACAAAAGGCACGCCTCAGAGGCCACCGATACTCCCCTTGCCAGGGCCTTTGTACCCCAAGACTACAGCCATTACTTAGGGATGGCCAATGAGCCAAGTGCCCACTCCACCTCCACAGAAGAGGTTTTTGAGGCCTTTGGTGGGTCTGTGAAGACCAGCACCCCTGTGGGCTCAGGGGGGAGAGGCTTCAAGAAGAGTACCAAAAGGAGTCCACATCACCTCTGGGCAAAGCACAGCAGTTTAGACGCTGATCCGGAATCATCTGTAAGCAGCACGTCTGAATCCTGGTCCAACTCAAGAAACACTTCTAGCCGTAAGTACTAGGGATGCGCTAATGACCAAATGTCTTTGATCATTTTGGGAAAAATTAACAATCAGTTGTTAAATTACTGAATAACAATTTTAATAGGATGGGAAAATCTCTTTCTGAATTCCTGTTTCCGTGCTAATGTCGTGTTGATCAATATAATGCTGCTGTTAGGAGTTGCCATGGTGGAGGTCTGCATGGATGGATCTCAACTTGTCAGACCTGTCAACATTTGCATTTCAACATTTCGGAAATTTTCTACGAAAATAAGTAAAATTCAAGGATTTTCATCACAGATCACTGTTAAATTAAAAGGATGAATACTTCATTCTCTAGACGGAATTTAAATACACACGTCTGGCAGGTAGTGGGTTCGAAATAAGGCTTTCTAGTAATTGCCGCCGGGGCGTAATTAATTTAAAACCTCTTCTCACTCCGGCGCTTACCAAAGGCATGCGGTACATTTAGGCCTGCGCTCATACATTTGAGTGTGATGTAAGGATACCATCATGAAAAGCACATTTAATTAAAAAAAAACTTTATTATGGTCTTACCTTTACTTATAAATGAAGTCCATGTGCAGCTCCTTCTGATCAAAAGCATCGATAACTTGTTTATGGAAGTCTTCCTTATCTTTCTTCAGTTTTAAAAGACTCTCCGTCCCAATGGAGATCTTCCTTTGCTTTGATTGAAAGTCCAGTTTAGAAAACTGTTTTAGTTTAGATATGTAATCCTCCATGTTAAAAGTGCAAGCGAGAGGAAAAAATAAACGATCGCTGCTTGTTGTCACTTCTTCTGCAGCCGAGTAGTCGCAAGAAGGATCACTAGCGCCCTCTACCACCAGGAGGCGGGAGTCATTTAATGACTCATATTTGACACATGCAGCTACGGTATATTAATAAAACATAGCTGCTTACTGTTCTTTTTAGCATATTCAATAGCTTGGACCTTAAATCCTACTGAATAACTCTTAATCTTCTTCCCTTTATGTGATTTCAAATGATTGAAATCAGCCTCCTCCATTTTGAAAATGATGACAGGTGAAGTGTCACTCGTGACGTGACGAGTTTGACCCTGCGGAAATTCTAGGCATATGCTAATTAGTTGGCGAAACGAGTTTGACCCGGCGGAAATTCTAGACATGCGCTAATAAAAATAATATTTTGCGAAACGAATTTGACCCGGCAGTATTTCTAGGCAGGCGCATACTATATACCTGGCGGCAATTCAAGGAAATACGGTATATTTGAGAGACGTTGTCCGACCGCTAATAGATTGCCAAGCCTGTCTCTTATGTTTTCCGTCCAGCAAGGATGCTTGTTGGTGTCGGCTAGTGTTAATAATATTGACACTCCGCTGTATCCGTGAGATTGTTCCGTGTCCGGGTTAACTTTTATGTGCCGAGATAAGTCTTTGTCAATGATTTCCTTTTGCCCATGTTTGGTTTGTAGGTGGAGATAGTTGTAACTTGCGGCACTACACCAGTAATGCTAACAAATTGCTTCTTTCGCTGTATCCTTTGGCAACGTTTGCGTGGTGGGAATTGAGTTTGTTATTCACGTCTTAAAGCAATCGAGGCAACTGTACTACCTGACTGCAACCAGCAGAGGCACTGTTGAGTCAGTCTTCACTGGTCTACTCCTACATCCTGCTAAATAAGTACAGCATGACGTTGGTAAGTGGAGCTACAGCCATACAGACCTCCAGTATGGCTTCTTGGGGGCATATGTCTGCTCAATAAAACAATAACATGAAAAACAGAACATACACAATTTCTTTTATTGCACCAAAATTATACTTAAAGGCCTAGTGAAAGCCACTACTACCGACCACAAAGTCTGATAGTTTATACATCAATGATGAAAAATTAACATTACAACACATGCCAAGACGGTTTAGTTTACTAAATTGCAATTTTAAATTTCGCGCGAAAGTATCATGCTAAAACGTCGCGGTATGATGATGCGTGCGCGTGACGTCACGCATTGTAGAGGACATTTTGTTCCAGCATTGTTCAGAGCTATAAGTCGTCTGTTTTCATCACATAATCCCACAGTATTCTGGACACCTGTGTTGCTGAATCTTTTGCAATTTGTACAATGAATAATGGAGACATCAAAGAAGAAGACTGTAGGTGGGAAGCGGTGTATTGCGGCCGCCTTTAGCAACACGAACACAGCCGGTGTTTCATTGTTTACATTCCCGAAAGATGACGGTGAAGCTTTACTATGGAACAGAGCGGTCAAGCGAACACGGTTGGATGGGACCACACACACAAAGTACAGTGTATTATGCAACGATCATTTCGAAAAATCGTGTTTCGAAGAGGGTCGCTTGCGAAGGGCAGAGATGGGCATCGCCACCGCCCGTCGACTGGTGCTGAAGAAAGGTGCGGGGCCGACCTTCAGGTTGTACAGGTACGACCATATAATCTCACTAAAACACTAGTAACACAATAAGCAGATAAGGGATTTTCCAGAATTATCCTAGTAAATTTGTCTAACAACATCTGAATCGATCCCACTGTATAGTCTTTTTTTTTCTAGTCCTTCACTCTCACTTTCCTCATCCACGAATCTTTCATCCTCGCTCAAATTAATGGGGAAATCGTCGCTTTCTCGGTCCGAATCGCTCTCGCTGCTGGTGGCCATGATTGTAAACAATGTTCAGATGTGAGGAGCTCCACAACCCGTGACGTCACGCGCACATCGTCTGCTACTTCCGGTACAGGCAAGGCTTTTTTATTAGCGACCAAAAGTTACGAACTTTATCGTGGATGTTCTCTACTAAATCCTTTCAGCAAAAATATGGCAATATGGTGAAATGATGAAGTATGACACATAGATTGGAGCTGCTATCCCCGTTTAAATAAGAACATCTCATTTCAGTAGGCCTTTAACCAGTGCAATTACATTTTTAACTCTGATTAATCACACTTTGGTGTTTTGACTCATCACAATTAATCCCAGTAAATTGCATGCATAATTCGAATTATCTTAGAAGAACCCCACTATATTTTTGACGCAATTACAATATTATTTTCAGAATGTCATACAAGAGCCTTTTTTACTTCAACGGATGTCATTTATTTGTTCAAAACTTCCTAACAGTTGTATCTAAAGTACCGTCTGAGTTTTTTTTTTAAGTGAAATTTGAGTCAAATTCTCTAAAGTCAGCTTTGCACTGACGTAAAGTGGGGCAAAAAAGTATTTAGTCAGCCAGCGATTGTGCAAGTTCTCCCACTTCAAAGGATGACAGAGGTCTGTAATTTTCATCATAGGTACACTTCAACTGTGAGAGACAGAATGTGAAAAAGAAATCCAGGAATTCACATTGTAGGAATTTTAAAGAATTTATTTGTAAATGATGGTGGAAAATAAGTATTTGGTCAAGCATTCAAAGCTCTCACTGATGGAAGGAGGTTTTGGCTCCAAATCTCAGGATACATGGCCCCATTCATTCTTTCCTTAACACGGATCAATCGTCCTGTCCCCTTAGCAGAAAAACAGCCCCAAAGCATGATGTTTCCACCCCCATGCTTCACAGTAGGTATGGTGTTCTTGGGATGCAACTCAGTATTCTTCTTCCTCCACACATGATGAGTTGAGTTTATACCAAAAAGTTCTATTTTGGTTTCATCTGACCACATGACATTCTCCCAATCCTCTGCTGTATCATCCATGTATCCTTTTTGGTATAAACTCAACTGGTCGTGTTTGGAGGAAGAAGAATACTGAGTTGCATCCCAAGAGTGGGAGAACTTGCACAATCGGTGGCTGACTAAATACTTTTTCGCCCCGACGTACGTATCGACCTGATCACTGACTGTACAAGAACCTGCTCCGCCTTTCAGATAAGTATCAGCTGTTAGGGAGCATGTGCGCTCAAAACAAATGTGTGATTAATCTGGGTTTTCACATGATTGAGGCGATAACATTTTGTGATTAATCACACGAGCTGAAGCATGAAATGTGTCACTGTTCATAGCAACCGATGCAATGGTTGTACTTTATACAATTATTATGTCTGGGTTTTTTTTCTTCAATTGTTAGGAGAAGATGATGAGGATGACAAAAATCCCGTCAGGAAAGCTTTACGGCGAGCAGAAGCCCGACCGAAATATCTGGCAAAAAGCATGGAGGACCTCACAGCCTCCCTGTCACCAAGTGAGCATCACCTCCCAACCCTTACCTTTTTTTCCCTGAAGAATTTTTACCTGATACTCTCTGAGGTCTTTCTGATTGTGGCAGTCCGCTCCCTGTATGATCAGTGTCAGAGCTTGGTCCGCATTGCCGGCACTAAGTCGGACACGTTTCCAGTGAGGGTTGGACTTCGCCAAGGCTGTCCTTTGTCACCCATTCTGTTCATAACTTTTATGGACAGAATTTCTAGGTGCGGTCAAGGCTTTGAGGGGATCTGGTTTGGTGACCACGGGATTAGGTCTCTGCTTTTTGCAGATGATGTGGTCCTGATGGCTTCATCTGGCCAAGATCTTCAGCTCTCACTGGATCGGTTTGCAGCCGAGTGTGAAGCGACCGGAATGGGAATCAGCACCTCCAAGTCCACCTCCAAGGGTGGAATGCCATTGGGGAGGAGACCTTGCCCCAATTGGAGGAGTTCAAGTTCCTCTTAGTCTTGTTCACGAGTGAGGGAAGAGTGGATCGTGAGATCGACAGGTGGATCGGTGCGGCGTCTTCAGTAATGCGGACGCTGTATCGGTCCAATGTGGTGAAGGAGTTGAGCCAGAAGGCAAAGCTCTCAATTTACCGGTTGGTCTACGTTCCCATCCTCATCTATGGTCATGAGCTTTGGGTTATGACCGAAAGGACAAGATCAGGGGTACAAGCGGCCGAAATGAGCTTATTTTGCAGCCGAGAGTAAAGCGACTGCGATGGGAATCAGCACCTCCAAGTCCGAGTCCATGGTTGTCGTCCGGGAAACGGTGGAGTGCCATCTCCGGGTTGGGGAGGAGATCTTGCCCCAAGTGGAGGAGTTCAAGTATCTCTTAGTCTTGTTCACGAGTGAGGTAAGAGTGGATCGTGAGATGGACATGCGGTTCGGTGCAGCGTCTTCAGTAATGCGGACGCTGTATCGGTCCGTTGTGGTGAAGGAGTTGAGCCTGAAGGCAAAGCTCTCAATTTACCAGTTGGCGTACGTTCCCATCCTCACCTATGGTCATGAGCTTTGGGTTATGACCGAAAGGACACGATCACGGGTACAAGCGGCCGAAATGAGCTTCTTTCGCAGCCGAGAGAAAAGGTACTGCGATAGAAATCAGCACCTCCAAGTCTGAGTCCATGGTTGTCACCCGGGAAAGGGTGGAGTGCCATCTCCGGGTTGGGGAGGAGATCTTACCCCAATTGGAGGAGTTCAAGTACCTCTTAGTCTTGTTCACGAGTGAGGGAAGAGTGGATGGTGAGATCGACAGGCGGATCGGTGCGGCGTCTTCAGTAATGCGGACATTGTTTCGATCCGTTGTGGTGAAAAAGGAGCTGAGCCGGAAGGCAAAGCTCTCAATTTACCGGTCGATCTACCTTTCAATCATCACCTACGGTCATGAGCTTTGGGTCATGACCGAAAGGATAAGATCACGGGTACAAGCGGCCAAAATGAGCTTCTTTCGCAGCCGAGAGTAAAGCCAGTGCGATGGAAATCAGCACCTCCAAGTCCGAGTTCATGGTTGTCACCCGGGAAAGGGTGGAGTGCCATCTCCGGGTTGGGGAGGAGACCCTGCCCCAATTGGCGGAGTTCAAGTACCTCGGAGTCTTGTTCACAAGTGAGGTAAGAGTGGATCGTGAGATCGACAGGCGGATCGGTGCGGCGTCTTCAGTAATGCGGACACTATCGATCCGTTGTGGTGAAGAAGGAGCTGAGCCGGAAGGCAAAGCTCTCAATTTACCGGTCGATCTACGTTCCCATCCTCACCTATGGTCATGAGCTTTGGGTCATGACCGAAAGGATAAGATCACGGGTACAAGCGGCCGAAATGAGTTTCCTCCGCCGTGTGGTGGGTCTCTCCCTTAGAGATAGGGTGAGAAGCTCTGTCATCCGGGAGGAACTCAAAGTAAAGCTGCTGCTCCTCCACATGGAGAGGAGCCAGATGTGGTGGTTCGGGCATCTGGTCAGGATGCCACCTGAACGCCTCCCTAGGGAGGTGTTTAGGGCACGTCCGACTGGTAGAAGGTCACAGGGAAGACCCAGGACACGTTGGGAAGACTATGTCTCCCGGCTGGCCTGGGAACGCCTCGGGATCCTCTGGGAGGAGCTGGGTGAAGTGGCTGGGGAGAGGGAAGTCTGGGCTTCCCTGCTTGGATGGATGGATGGAATAATTTTTAATGACGACTTGGATCTTCTAGGGCAACCGAGAAGACAAGACCCAACTATTGACCTGAGACGCACCAGTGATGGTAACTATCACCATGTCATGTCATTATGAATATGTCCATGTTGGATTTTTGTTCACTTTGTGATTTTACAATGATTTAGTGACCATCCCATCCCCTCACTCAACCTTGTCCTCTGATCCAGTGAGCCTGAAGAAAATAAGCAAATCAGTTTCTTCCATCTTGCAGAAAGAGGTACATATCTAAGTGTCTCGATGCCACTGCACTGTCGACCACAGCATGTCTTCTCCCCCCTGCATGACGTTTACTGTATGTTGTAGGACGACAACAATGTCTATGAGGACATTTTCCTCCCAGGAAGACACACACTGGACTTCTCTGACATGGCCTCTTTGTCGTCCGTACGTCAACCCACAGCTGCATGAACCGCTTGAGCACAGATTCTGCTTATTAACCACTGGCTTAAACGCTAGCTAATACAAAATCAATCATCATAATCCCGAGCATCGTGAGCTCAATGGCGTTGCCTCTCACCGGCAGTTGAGCGGAAGCGTGATGACCATGGACAGCAGCGATTTTGGCAACGTGGAGATTCAAGGGAACATCCAGTTCTCCATCAACTACGTGAACAAGCTCAAGGAGTTCCACATCTTTGTGGCTCAGTGCCAAGACTTGGCGTCCGCCGACACCAAGAGAGGACGCTCGGACCCGTGAGTATTGGAGCTTGAAATAAAATAACAGTTGGTGGCTGAATGGACGGTACAATGTTCACCCTCCCGATCTGAGACAGCGGACACCCAATCCTCTCGTGTTTTATAATTGTCGGTGTCTAGTGGTCTAAGGTGTGTTAAGAATATATTTGTCCTGATAATGTTAATGTTTTCATACATACCGTTTTTTTCTGAGTAATTTCATTTGAACACAACTTTTCTAACATTTCACTCTAAAGAAATATACTGTAAGAACACAGTATTTGAATGCCTTAAGGTTAGTGGGGTTTTTTAATACCTACCATTGTTGACTTTTTTTAGACAAATTTCACTATATTGAGCTTTTTCTAACATTCCACAGAGTCTTTGGTATGACTCAGCTGGGGTTTGAACTCACAATTTGCCAATCTCAGGGCAGACACTCAAACCACTAGGCCACTGGGTAGGCTTTTATATATATATATATATATATATATATATATATATATATATATATATATATATATATATATATATATATATATATATATATATATATATATATATATATATATATATATATATATATATATATATATATATATATATATATATATACACACATATATATATATATGTCTTGATTGGATTATCCAGAGAATAGTGCTCGATACCGTGGTAGAGCGCAATATGTATGTGTGGGAAAAATCACAAGACTACTTCATCTCTACAGAAGTGTTTCATGAGGGGTTCCCTCAATCGTCAGGAGATTTTAATGGAAGCATTCACATACAATGGTTTATATAGGGCACAGAGTGGGTGGGTACAGGCAGGCGTAGGGTGTGGTGATTGGCTCATGTGTTACCTAGGAGGTGTTTCCGTCTGAGGCGGCATGTTGAAATGATTTCACTGCGCTTGTTGAGGGATGGTAGATCTGGATGATATATAATAAACAGTTTCTCTTTTAAGCATAGGTTACATCTTTTATTACCACTGTTGTAAGGTGTGCTGGATGCAAGAATTTGCCATGTTATTGAATATTCAACATTATTGTCTTTGAGGTTCCAAATGTGCTTGCTGAGTTCTGTAGAATTCCGCAAAGTCTGGTTTCTAAAGGAGGCGTTGTGATTATTCCATCTTGTTTTGAACGCTCCTTCGGTTAATCCTACGTACGTGTCGGATGTGCTAATGTCTTTGCGTGTTACCTTTGATTGGTAAACGACTGATGTTTGTAAGCACCCCCCTTTGAGAGGGCAATCAGGTTTCTTGCGACAGTTACATTCCTTATTGGTATCAGAGTCGTTTAGTCTGGGGGTAGGCAGTCCTTTTGCAATTGCTTTGTTACAACAAATCATTTCAAACCACTCCGGCACTTACCAAAGGTATGCAGTAAAAATTTGAGTGTGATGTAAGCTTGGACCTTAAACCCTACTTAATAGCTGTTAGTCATCTTCCCTTTATGCGATTTCAAAATACTGGTATTGAAATCAGCCTCCTCCATTTTGAAAATGATGACAGGGGAAGTGTCACTCGTGACGTCACTAGTTTGACCCGCCAGTAATACCAAGCATACCCTAATTATTTTGGGAAGCGGGTTTGACCCGGCAGTAATTCAAGGCAGGCGCATACTATATGTCGGGCGGCAATTCAAGAAAATATATTAGGGCTGTGAATCTTTGGGTGTCCCACGATTCGATTCAATATCGATTCTTGGGGTCACGATTCGATAATAAATCGATTTTTTTCGATTCAATTCGATTCTCGATTCAAAAACGATATTTTTCCGATTGAAAAGGATTGTGTATTCATTCAATACATAGATTTCAGCAGGATCTACCCCAGTCTGCTGACATGCTAGCAGAGTAGGAGATTTTTGTAAAAAGCTTTTATAATTGTAAAGGACAATGTTTTATCAACTGATTGCAATAATGTCAATTTGTTTTAAATATTAAACGAACCAAAAATATGACTTATTTTATCTTTTTGCAAACATTGGACACAGTGTGTTGTCCAGCTTATGAGATGCCATGCAAGTGTAAGCCACTGTGACACTATTGTTCTTTTTGATTATTTTTATAAATGTCTAATGATAATGTCAATGAGGGATTTTTTAAATTATAACTAATATTGATACTGTTGTTGATAATATTCATTTTTGTTTCACTACTTTTGGTTTGTTCTGTGTGGTGTTTGTGTCTCCTCAATTGTTCTGTTTATTGCAGTTCTGAGTGTTGCTGGCTCAGCTTTGCTTTTGGAATTGGATTGCATTGTTATGGTATTGTTGTGTAGTGCTTTGTTGGATTGATTAAAAAAAAAAAAAAATTTAAAAACAAATCGATTTTTTAAAAATGAGAATCGATTCTGAATTGCACAACGTAAACGATTCGATTCGTATTCGAATCGATTTTTTCCCACACCCCTAATATATATATATATATATATATATATATATATATATATATATATATATATATATATATATATATATATATATATATATCTCACCCCTAATTTAGTTTGTGTCATTTTTCTAGCTACGTCAAAAGCTACCTTGTCCCTGACAAAAATCGTCTGGGAAAGAAGAAAACGTCCGTGAAGAAAAAGACACTTAATCCCACTTTCAATGAGATCCTCAGGGTAAGTCTGCACAGATGTTGCATCAAATTGCAAGGCTACACACACGTTACTTTTTTTTAATATGTCCCATGTGTCTCCAGTATCGAGTGGACATGGATTATCTCAGGACGCAGACGCTTGTTCTCTCCGTTTGGCATAACGACACATTTGGTAGAAACAGCTTCTTGGGGGAGGTGGACGTAGACCTCTCCAAATGGAACTTCGACCACACCCAGATGAACTACTTAGACTTGAAAAACAGGGTAGGACACACACACACACACGCACACACACACACACACACACACACACACACTGCTGATTAATAATATTGTAATATGGACCAATAGAAAATAATAAGTGTAAAAAAAAGTTTAAGGTGCTGTTTGCAACCTTTCCAAGGCTGCCCAGAGGGCGCTAACTTTGCAAAGTAACACCAGCTCACTTGTGTTGTCAGCCAGGAGTGCCAAACTCATTTTGATGGCAGGAACGGCTCACCTCAAAGGTCACTTGTAGAACCATGAACATGCATTACAGTACATCACCTGATATTTAAAGGCCTATTGAAATGAGATGTTCTTATTTAAACGGGGATAGCAGGTTCATTCTATGTGTCATACTTCATCATTACACCATATTGCCATATTTTTGCTGAAAGGATTTAGTAGAGAACATCCACCATAAAGTTCCCAACTTTTGGTGGCTAATAAAAAAGCCTTGCCTGTACCAGAAGTAGCAGACGATGTGCGCGTGACGTCACGGGTTGTGGAGCTCCTCAAGTCCACACATTGTTTACAATCATGGCCACCAGCAGTGAGAGCGATTCGGACCGAGAAAGCGACAATTTCCCCATTAATTTGAGCAAGGATGACAGATTCGTGGATGAGGAAAGTGAGAGTGAAGGACTAGATAAAGAAAAAAAAAAGAACTATACAGTGGGAGCGATTCAGATGTTATTAGACAAATTTAATAGGATACTTCTGGAAAATCCCTTATTTGCTCATTGTGTTACTAGTGTTTTAGTGAGATTATATGGTCATACCTGTGCAACCTGAAGGTCGGCCCCACACCTTTCTTCAGCACCAGTCGACGGGTGGTGGCAATGCCCATCTCTACCCTTTGCAAGGGACCCTCTTCGAAACACAATCTTTCAAAATGATGGCTGCATAATACACTGTACTTTGTGTGTGTGGTCCAATCCAACCGTGTTCGCTTGACCGCTCTGTTCCATAGTAAAGCTTCACCGTCATCTTTCGGGAATGTAAACAATGAAACACCGGCTGTGTTTGTGTGGCTAAAAGCGGCCGCAATACACCGCTTCCTACCTACAGCTTTCTTCTTTGACGTCTCCATTATTCATTGAACAAATTGCAAAATATTCAGCAACACAGGTGTCCAGAATACTGTGGGATTATGCGATGACTTAGAGCTGGAACAAAATGTCCTATACAATGCGTGACGTCACGCACACACGTCATCATACCGAGACGTTTCAGCAGGATACTTCGGCGCAAAATATAAAATTGCAATTTAGTAAACTAAAGCGGCCGTATTGGCATGTGTTGCAATGTTAATATTTCATCATTGATATATAAACTATCAGACTGCGTGGTCGCTAGTAGTGGCTTTCAGTAGGCCTTTAACTATTATCATATTGTATGCCTACAACTTGGGCTTTGCACACAGAAGTCAAGAAAGTGACAAGCAGATATTAAAGTTAAGATATTATTGTATGATTAATATAAAAAAGGGTTTCAATGACTAAACTATTTCGTTAGGAAGAATTACTTTGGCATAAGGCACCATTTTTTTAATGTCAAAATTGAAACACATGATGCCTTATTGAGACACATTTCCAGGTTTTTGCGGACCACATAAATGATGTGTTGGGCACTTGTGTGACAGACTGTCGTGACAACAGCGGCGTGGCTCGCCTGGTAGAGCAGTTGTTTCAGCAACTTGAGGGTTTTGCCGGTTCTATACTTGCCAACCCTCCCGGATTTTCCGGGAGACTCCCGAAATTCAGCGTCTCTCCCGAAAACCTCCCGGGACAGATTTTCAGCCGGCGCTGGAGGCCACGCCCTCTCCAGAATGACATTTGGTTGCATTAGCTTGTCTTAGTGCAGGATAAAAGAGCAATAAGGTGCAGATATAAATAAATAGATTACTGTACAGATAAATATATTGTACTTTTGCATAAGCATCCACATTTATGGATGTATAATACATTGTCTTTATATTCCAGCGAGTTAATCCGTTTTTGGGGGGACTTGAGGGGATTATTATGATGCGTTCAAGAGTCTTATGGCCTGAGGGAAGAATCTGTTACACAACCTGGAGGTTCTGCTACAGAGGCTGCGGAACCTCTTTCGCAAGTTCAGCGGTGAAAACAGTCCTTTGTGGGGATGGGAGGAGTCTTTTCTGAGCCCTGGTCAGGCAGTTACATGTTTGTAGTTTGCAGCATTTATGCTAGTCTTTTGTTTCACAGCCTAGTTTTGTAATGTGCGTGCATTTTGTTCGTCTTATTAGTTATAGTGTTAAATAAACATGTACTCACAGTCACGTCTCGCCCGTGCAAATCATTCTCTGCATCGGAGAAACAACCTTAATCCAAGCCCAAACGTGACAACTACAGTCTTCTATACGGCATTATTCACATGTGAATAACATACATACAGTGTATTATACAGCATTATTTACATGTGACTAACATAAATACAGTCTATTATACAGCATTATTCACATGTGAATAACATAAATACAGTCTTCTATACGGCATTATTCACATGTGAATAACATACATACAGTCTATTATACAGCATTAATTACATGTGACTAACATAAATACAGTCTATTATACAGCATTATTCACATGTGAATAACATAAATACAGTCTATTATACAGCATTATTCACATGTGAATAACATAAGTACAGTCTGTTATACAGCATTATTCACATGTGAATATTATGAATACAGTCTATTATACAGCATTATTCACATGTGAATATTATGAATACAGTCTATTATACAGCATTATTCACATGTGAATAACATAAATGCCGTCTATTATACAGCATTATTCACATGTGAATAACATAAATACAGTCTATTATACAGCATTATTCACATGTGAATAACATAAGTACAGTCTGTTATACAGCATTATTCACATGTGAATATTATGAATACAGTCTATTATACAGCATTATTCACATGTGAATATTATGAATACAGTCTATTATACAGCATTATTCACATGTGAATAACATAAATGCCGTCTATTATACAGCATTATTCACATGTGAATAACATAAATACAGTCTATTATACAGCATTATTCACATGTATATAATATAAATACAGTCTATTATACAGCATTATTCACATGTCAATAACATAAATACAGTCTGTTATACGGCATTATTCACATGTGAATAACATAAATACAGTCTATTATACGGCATTATTCACATGTGAATAACATAAATACAGTCTATTATACAGCATTATTCACATGTGAATAACATAAATACAGTCTATTATACGGCATTATTCACATGTGAATAACATAAATAGAGTCTATTATACAGCATTATTCACATGTGAATAACATAAATGCCGTCTATTATACAGCATTATTTACATGTGAATAACATAATTACAGTCTATTATACAGCATTATTCACATGTGAATAACATAAATAAAGTCTATTATACAGCATTATTCACATGTGAATCACATAAATACAGTGTATTGTACATAATTATTCACATGTGAATAACATAAATACAGTCTATTATTAACACGTGAATAATATAAATACAGTTGATTATACAGCATTATTCACATGTGAATAACAAATACAGTCGGTTATACAGCATTATTTACATGTGAATAATATAAATACAGTCTATTATAAAGCAATATTAACATGTGAATAATATAAATGGATTTTATATTAAGGTACAGTCAAAAAGGAACATATGCATTATAGAGTCTGATGGCTATAATGAATAATTCATTAAATGTACCAACTTGGCATCCATTGCTGGGGGGGTCCCCACATCTGCGGCCCCTTCCCAAAGTTTCTTCTTTTACCCATTTTGAGCTTTTGGAGATCCTCCTTGCCCTGATGTGGGTTTCAGATCAGGGGACGTCGTTGTGGTTTGGCTATAGAAATAAACTTTGATTGTCCCATTGTGTCTAATTATTATTATTATTATTTTTTTTTTCAGACTACAACACCCTCTCTGACGCCATCAGGTGGTCGAGGGGAGATGAGACTTGCTGTACGCTACCTGCCGAAGGTCAACGTCAATGCAGGTGGGCATTGTCTTGCACACACCAAATGCTCCAAAGTTGGCAAAGTTCATTAAGTTCATCTTTTTGTGTGTGTGTGTGTGTGTGTGTGTGTGTGTGTGTGTGTGTGTGTGTGTGTGTGTGTGTGTGTCTCCCTCTAAGGTGTGTCTAAGGAAGGTGTAGCCACAGGAGAGATTCACATTTGGGTGAAAGAATGCAAGAACCTGCCTTTAATCAGAGCCACCCTGGACTCCTACGTCAAGTGGTACGCAGGGCCATTGGGCAAGATGTTAAGCAGATTGTTGCCTCATGTCACCGTACTTTCCGGACCATAGAACACAGCAGATTATAAGGCGCACTGCCGCTGACCGGGTCGAGTCAGGTCTATTTTCATACAAAAGGCGCACTAGATTATAGGGTGCAATAAAGTGTCATACTATTTTTCTAAATGTAAAAGACTTCTTTGCGGTCTCGATAACATGTAATGGTGTTGTGGGTGCGGGTTCAATGGACCACCCAGGAAGGACATCGCTTTTAGCAAGTTTGACTCTTTTATTTTTCAATAAGGCAGATGTCTTTTTCGCCGTCGTCGCTCGCACTGCTCGCCCCTCCGTGTCTCGCTCTCCGTTTAGTAAGGCGCGTCGCCGTCTCTTTTGTCTTGCTCTCTCTCGCTGCTCGGTCGCTGTTGCCGGCTCTTCTACTCCCTCCCTGATCTCTCTTCCTCCTCCTCTTTTATACACCATCAGGAAAAATGTCAAAGGGGAACGTTATCACCAGACCTATGTAAGCGTCAATATATACCTTGATGTTGCAGGAAAAAGACCATATATTTTTTTAACCGATTTCCGAACTCTAAAAGGGTGAATTTGGCGATTGAAACGTCTTTCAATTGTTCGCTGTCGGAGCAATGACCTTTCACCTGTGACGTCACAACAGGAAGCAATCCGCCATTTTCTCAAACACATTACACACACCAAGTCAAATCAGCTCTATTATTTTCCGTTTTTTTCGACTGTTTTCCGTACCTTGGAGACATCATGCCTCATCGGTGTGTTGTCGGAGGTGTAACAACACCATCAGGGACGGATTCAAGTTGACTTACGTGGAGTGTGCTAATCAGACATATCAATGGTCATGGCATGCTAATCGATGCTAACATGCTATTTAGGCTAGCTGTATGTACATATTGCATCATTATGCCTCATTTGTAGCTATATTTGCATCCAGTCTTTCCCTCCACCCACATTTAATGCCAAACAAACACATACCAATCGACAGATTCAAGTTGCACCAGTGGTCAAAAGATGCAATCTTTGGTTAGAAGGCGATCACCGAATTCGTCCTTGCTTCCTCTCGTTCCGCTGTCTGTCGTGATATGGCTCAATAGCTTCAGTTTCTTCTTCAATTTCGTTTTCGCTATCCGCCTCCATACTCCAACCATCTGTTTCAATACATGCGTAATCTGTTGAATCGCTTAAGCCGCTGAAATCCGAGTCTGAATCCAAACTACTATGCTATACCTTTCTGTGCTATCCGCCATCTTTGTTTGTGGTGATGTCACGCTGTGACGTCACAGGAAAATGGACGGGCGTATATAACAATGGTTAAAATCAGGCACTTTAAAGCCGTTGTTTTAGGGTATCGCGTGATGGGTAAAATTTTGATAAAAACTTCGAAAAATAAAATTAGCCACTTGGAACTGATTTTTATTGGCTTTAACCCTTCTGAAATTGTGATAATGTTCCCCTTAATCGTTTCCCGGTGTGTGAGCCACACACCTGAGTTAGATCACGGCGGCGGCGCTCTCGGCACGCCCCGCCTCTCCACTCGGCCGCATTCTCCCCCTCCTTGCCGCCATCTTGGGCAGGGCTGCAGCATGCCTTGCCCCGCCGTCTGCCCGTCGACTGCACCTCCCCACAGCTGTTTTTTTTGGTCAAAATGTTGCAGGGATCAGTGTTTTTTAACCTTTTCTGAGCCAAGGCGCATTTTTTTCATAAAAAAAAAATCTCGAGGCACACCACGAGCAGAAAACGTTAAAAAATAAAACTCAGCAGCCGATATTGACGATAAAAAGTTGTTCTCACAATTGTTGGATATAACTTTAAAGCATAAGCAAGCATGCATCAATATAGCTCTTCTCTCAAAGTAGGTGTACTGTCACCACCTGTCACATCACACCCTGACTTATTTGAAGTTGTTTGCTGTTTTCCTGTGTGTCGTGTTTTAGTTCTTGTCTTGTGCTCCTATTTTGTTGTTAATTGTCATGTCATGTACGGATGTACTTTGTGGACGCCGTCTGCTGCTCCGCACGCTGTAAGTCTTTGCTGTCGTCCAGCAAATCTATGTTTGTTTACTTCGCAGCCAGTTCAGTTTTAGCTTTGTTTTGCGTAGCCATCCCTAAGCTTCAATGCCTTTTGTTTATTTTTTGTTTAAGCATTAGATACTTTTTTACCTGCACACTACCTCCCGCTGTCGTCTGCTTATTGTGGTCACGACAAACCACGTTTCCGACATTTACAAAGCAATTAACTACCTGCTGCCACCTACTGATATGGAAGAAGAGTATTACACGGTTACTCTGCCGAGCTGTAGACAGCACCGAAACTCAACAACGGCATATTTGCGTATTAAAATTACTGGTTTGCAAAAATTATTTTCAATCCGATTAGGTGAAATTACATAATCTCCCACGGCACACCAGACAATATGTCACGGTACACTAGTGTGCCGCGGCACAGTGGTTGAAAAACACTGGCATAGATGATGTTTTACAGATCATCTTCAAGCCGCTTTCTGACAGTCTCTTCCGGATGCACCGTTTTGTGGGTGGTCTTATTTACGTGGCTCACCTTCGGCAGCGTCTTCTCCCCGTCATCTTTGTTGTAGCGGTGTAGCGTGCAAGGACGGGAGTGGAACAAGTGTCAAAAGATGGAGCTAACTGTTTTGATGACATTCAGACTTTACTTCAGTCAATAACGGAGCATCTCCTCATCCATGGCTCACTAGGGCAATAACAACGACAAAAATGTGTCCCGTTGAAAAAACGTCCGACCGGAACTCTCAAATAACTAAAATTCCTTGGGTGAATAATGTCAACTCACTACGCCAGTATGTTTTAGTGCTTTCATGGTGAGTTTACTGACAAATATAAGTAAGAACTTTACACTACTTTATATTGGAAATGGCAACAGAGGAGGATGAATGTCCCATAACAAGAAAAATAAGAAGCGTATCGACTATGGTGTTGCCACGGACTACAAAGGCAGAAGCGCGCACATTTTCAGGACTTATGCAGATCCCAAATACAGATCAGCAGACACCAGAAGATAAGAAAAGTTTCTTTTGCAAAAAATTCTGAAACAAAACGCAAGATTTGTCTGACCTTATACACACAGAATAATAATACTCCTATTTTGAACAATCCATCAAGCGGTGTGGCTTCATAGCTTACCAAAGTCGTACTAAAACATTTTGATTGATTTTTGAGCGCCGTGTGTAATGTTCTATATTTTCAATGGAACATGTAAAATGTTGTTGTTTACATGAGTCGTATTGCAGTCGACACGTATCTCTTATGTGTGACTGCCATCTACAGGTCACACTGATCATTTCACCATTGTCAGGTTCAAAAACTGATGACATCTATTAAACAAGACAAGAAGCAAATAATTAAACAGAGACAGAATTCAATTCGACTCAATGAGGAGAAACGCGTAGACCTGTACAGTGTCCCACCACGCTCTGACGAGAGATCCTACGCCTCCTCTTTTATTTGGACTTTCCCAGATTACATAGTGT
This sequence comes from Nerophis ophidion, assembly GCF_033978795.1. Taxonomy (NCBI): domain Eukaryota; kingdom Metazoa; phylum Chordata; class Actinopteri; order Syngnathiformes; family Syngnathidae; genus Nerophis; species Nerophis ophidion. The sequence goes on from NC_084628.1 coordinate 48,288,280, forward strand.
GGACGACTTTTGCCGTCGTCGCTCGGGTTCAATGGACCACCCAGGAAGGACATTGCTTTTGAGCAGGTTTGACTTTTATTTTTTCAAATAAAGCTTTGTTTTCAGGTCGTATCGCTTTTCAGCTCCTCCTCTCCACTGCCCACTCACGGTCCGCTTTTCAGCCGCCCTCGTCCTCGTCTGCTCTTTGCTTCTGCTGCTCGTTCACTGCTGTGGACTCTCGTCCTCCTTCTGCCCGATCTCTCCTCATTCTCCCCTTTTATACATCGTGAGGAGATAAGTTAATTGTGTACTGGTGAACGATCCACAAACCTGCACATGACTGCGGCATCGCTCCCGGCACGCCCCGCCTTTCCGCTCGGCCGCATTCTCCGCCTCCTCGCCGCCATCTTGGGCCGAGCTCCAGCGTGCCCTGCCCCGCTGCTCGTTCCCCGGCTCCGCCTCTCCACACACGGCAACAGCTGTTTCCAAGGGAGGGTGGTTGTAAACAGCCATCGCCTTTGATTAAAAAACAGTTCAAAGAAAAGGTCCCTGGGGCTTGCGTCAGGTCCTGCTTCCTCTCTGCTTTGTAGCTCTTGGGTCAAGATAAAACCTTCCTGTGGATTACAATAGAAGAAAGAAACCGACGCCTTCATGTCGCTACCCATCGTGCACAGTGTAGTTTTACAAGCCTTCTGCTTGGTAGAATCCAAGACAGCTTTCAGGGCGAGCTGAGCTCAATGTAAGATGTCATAACTTAGATACAATTATTTTAACAACCTTTTAAAACTGTTTCGAAGTCGGTAAGCACAGCCAAAATGATTCCGTACATTAGGCGCACCTGGTTATAAGGCGCACTGTCGAGTTTTGAGAAAATGAAAGGATTTGAAGTGTGTTTTATAGTCCGGAAAAATAGGGTACTTATTAGTTGTGTGTGATTTCAAGCTACGTGCTGCCGGACACGAGCAGGAAGAGTCGGCAGAAGACGCGCGTGCTGAGGAGGACGAGTGACCCCGTGTTCAACCACACCATGGTGTACGACGGCATCCGGGAGATGGATCTGGTGGAGGCTTGTGTGGAGCTCACAGTCTGGGACCGAGACAGGCTGGCCAGCAACCTGCTGGGGGGCCTCAGGCTCGGAGCTGGGACGGGTATGTACAGGGTGGTCGAAGCGGGGAGTCTGGCACACTGGGGGGCACTTTGGCTTTTTGGGAGGTTCGAGGATTTTGTTTACTGTCAGTTAAATATGTATGTTGAAAATAGGAGTGTCATCAATAGGGATTGGAATTGATCAGATTTTTTCCGGTTCAGATTCCACTTTCGATTCGTCCTAACGATTCGGTATATATATATATATATATATATATATATATATATATATATATATATATATATATATATATATATATATATATATAGGTTTGATTTAGAGATTGGTGGGGACACAAAAGTGCTCCAAGGCAGCAGTCTGAAAAGTTTACTTCTTCTTTTTTTTACATTAGCAATCATAATTTCAGGTCATGCAGATGTTAAAGGGTAAAGCAACTAAAATGAAAGCAAAGGAGACAACTTGGAAGAGTTCTCATCTTTACTCTTTAGTGTAGGGCTGTAGTGCAAGTGTGCATCATACTGTCAATCAACATAGTCTACTGTCCATCAACAAGTGTGCATCATACTGTCAATCAACATAGTCTACTGTCCATCAACAACATCAGAAATACATTCATGCAATACAACATTGTAAATAAACATAAATGAACTGTAATAATCTTTTCCCCAACTTGAGTTTAAATCACTCACACTTTTTCCCTTCAACTACTTCTTTCTATTGCTGCTTTTGTACTGTAAATATGTTTGTCACCAATACACAAATACAAGCAGATTAGTGTCCACTGGTTGTTCCTACTTGAAGGACATAAACACATGCCTCCGCCGCTCTGTCACAGAAATGAACTGCTGGCCAAAAATATGTTGATGCATGACAGATACATTAAGGACAATGACCATAGAGCTGCCTGAGCAAAAAGGCTTTTACTAAATATGAATATTACTTCATATTAATGAATTATATTTTAGCATTGTAAAATCACATGATCATCTAGTGAGGGTTTATTGTATTTCCACCACTTTGGTATTTTCAAACCGTTGCTCACTTCTACACAAATACATGAAACTAAAAAATAATTTCAAAAATAAAACGGAAAGGTGAAATCCGGCGATCTGATTGGCTGTTAACCGTGGTTTAAATCTTCTAAAGCCTTATCACAGCGCAGGCTATCACTATGCCTCAGGCACGCATGACTGCTATGAATGGAAGTTGTTGTCATGTATCCATGACAACGGACTGTTGCAGTCCGTAGTAAAAGACAGCTGATGTTTTCACGATGTTAAAAAACGGACTAAAGTAGTTGAATTCACATGTTTAAGGTTAACTTTCACCTCCGGGGAGGGTTAACAATGGTAGAGGGGACTGAGCATTGACTTTCACCTGGAAAAAAGCGGAGGAAAAGACGAGATGCAGTGCTAATTTGGAGCTAACGTGTGGATAGGTGGGACTATTTTTTCCACAGTGAGGCTATTTTATTGGATAATATGTATTTCTGGTTGAATAAAACTACATTAAATTGATTGAGTATTCCTATTTCATAATGCCTTTATTGGTAACTGTTTCATAAAAGCAATATATCACTCCAGTCCATGGTATATATGCTCATTATAGCACTCTGAGGGGCGTGACTGGAGTGATATATTGTTGAATTATTCAATATTGTTGAGCCTCTATACACCCTTGAAGTAACTTACAGTTTGACTCCTAAAGAAGTCTCTTATATCCACTTTTCTTTTCATTGACGTCCTTCAAAACCTACAGCACACACGCACGCAAACAGACACAAACACAATGTCAATCACAGCACTGATATTAAAATACATCTAGCTACCGTGTGCCAGGAACAACAAATGCCGATCATGTTGACAATTTACAGTTACTTACAACTTACACTTACTTAAAACTTACACTTACTTACAAGTTAGAACTTACAACTTACACTGATAGTTGCACTCCCTCTCGTCCGCTCGCTAGCAACTAGCATGTAGGCTAGATTTTACAAGCAGAAGGAGTGACAGCGGGGACAGCCAATCACACGTAAGTTAGCATGAACGCGGCAACCAATCAGAGAGTGATATTTAGGTTAGAGGCGGGATTTCTAGCAGGGACTGACATTTAACCCTTTCTGTGCCATAATCATTGACTAAACATTACGGGCAGCGCTTGTATTGATAGTGACTACACAGTAGCGGCTGGATATTGCTAGGGACGTGTCCCTAGCGTCCCTACCCAATTCTACGCCATTGTATATGTATATGTATATGTATATGTATATGTATATGTATATATATATATATATATATATATATATATATATATATATTGTATATAGTAATTGCGGACAGATTCATGGTGTTCAGAGCAATATGATTTGCCTGAGCGGCTAGGAGACCCCAAGAGTAACAAGCAGTAGAAAATGGATTGATGAGTGGGCGAGAAAGGTATTATTTTAAAACATTTGGGATGTGTTTATGCTCAGAACTTCTAACATACTTTACAGCTTTAAAAACAGCACTCCCTGCTGGCGGAGGTTAAACATTGCAGTTCAAGTCTCGTGAGCGGGTCAGCGCCAGGCATTCAAGGGCAAAAGTCACCGGAACTTTCTTTGTCTTCAGGTCAGAGTTACGGCTCGGCCGTGAACTGGATGGACTCCACCCCCCTGGAGGTGGCGCTGTGGGGGCGCATGGTGGCCTGTCCCAATGAATGGGTGGAGGACGTACTGCCCTTCCGAATGCTGAACTCGGCCAAAACTGCCTTCAGATAAGTCAAG